>NC_092359.1:14600358-14691373 GCF_030848805.1 Temnothorax longispinosus | reverse complement strand
ACTACGTCGACCGCTCTCATCTCAATATTATTATGATTATCAGAGAAACGTCACTTTCACTTTTTCGACGCTGGCGGCGCAGGTATCGCCAGTTTTGATATCGCGCGCGTATTTCGAAATTAGGTCGATAGACTTATCGGTCAGGAGGAAGATTTCTATTTAGGTAAATTAGGTAATATATAATATATATTGAGTCAACGGAAAAGAAGGTTCTCTACGCTTGGCAGAAAGTGCCGCTAGGGAATTTTTAAGTCGATTCTTATGAATCAAGCTTGATATAATATATATGAAGTCAACGGAAAAGAAGGTTCTCTACGCTTGGCAGAAAGTGCCGCTAGGGAATTTTTAAGTCGATTCTTATGAATCAAGCTTGAATTCGATGTCTAGGTATCCCAGGTTGTCGATGACGAGGTCCAGATAGTGCGCTTCATAGTTTTCGGTGTCCAGGTGTAATAATACGTTGAATTCGATGTCTACGTGTCCCAGGTTGCCGATGACGAGGTCCACATAGTGCGCTCCGTAGTTTTCGGTGTCTACGTGTATTAATACCTTGAATTCGATGTCCACGTGTCCCAGGTTGCCGATGACGGGATCCAGATAGTGCGCTTCATAGTTTTCGGGGTCCATGTGTAATCGTACGTTGAATTCGATGTCTAGGTGTCCCAGGTTGCCGATGACGAGGTCCACATAGTGCGCTCCGTAGTTTTTGGTGTCTACGTGTATTAATATCTTGAATTCGATGTCCACGTGTCCCAGGTTGCCGATGACGGGATCCAGATAGTGCGCTTCATAGTTTTCGGTGTCCAGGTGTAATCGTACGTTGAATTCGATGTCTAGGTGTCCCAGGTTGCCGATGACAAGGTCCACATAGTGCGCTCTGTAGTTTTCGGTGTCTACGTGTATTAATACCTTGAATTCGATGTCCACGTGTCCCAGGTTGCCGATGACGGGATCCAGATAGTGCGCTTCATAGTTTTCGGTGTCCATGTGTAATCGTACGTTGAATTCAATGTCTAGGTGTCCCAGGTTGCCGATGACGAGGTCCACATAGTGCGCTCTGTAGTTTTCGGTGTCTACGTGTATTAATATCTTGAATTCGATGTCCACGTGTCCCAGGTTGCCGATGACGGGATCCAGATAGTGCGCTTCATAGCTTTCGGTGTCCAGGTGTAATCGTACGTTGAATTCGATGTCTAGATGTCCCAGGTTGCCGATGACAAGGTCCACATAGTACGCTCCGTAGTTTTCGGTGTCTACGTGTATTAATACTTTGAATTCGATGTCCACGTGTCCCAGGTTGCCGATGACGGGATCCAGATAGTGCGCTTCATAGTTTTCGGTGTCCAGGTGTAATCGTACGTTGAATTCGATGTCTACGTGTCCCAGGTTGCCGATGACGAGGTCCACATAGTGCGCTCCGTAGTTTTCGGTGTCTACGTGTATTAATACCTTGAATTCGATGTCCACGTGTCCCAGGTTGCCGATGACGGGATCCAGATAGTGCGCTTCATAGTTTTCGGTGTCCAGGTGTAATCGTACGTTGAATTCGATGTCTAAGTGTCCCAGGTTGCCGATGACGAGGTCCACATAGTGCGCTCCGGTGTCGGTGTCTACGTGCATTAATATCTTGAAATTGATGTCTAGGTGTCTCAGGTTGTTGATGACGAGGTCCACATAGTGCGCTTTGTAGTTTTTGGTGTCTAGGTGTATTAATAACTTTAAATCTGAATGTAGGACACATAGATATCGAATTCGAGGTATTAATACACGTAGACACCGAAAACTACGGAGCGCACTATGTGGACCTCGTCATCGGAAACGTGGGACACCTAGACATCGAATTCAACGTATTATTATACCTGGACACCGAAAACTATAGAGCGCACTATCTGGAACCCGACATCAGCAACCTGGAACACGTGGACATCGAATTCAAGGTATTAATACACCTGGATACCGAAAACTATGAAGCGCACTATGTGAACCTCGTCATCGGCAACCTGGGACACCTAGACATCGAATTCAAGCTTGATTCATAAGAATCGACTTAAAAATTCCCTAGCGGCAGAATCAAGAGACACGGTAGTGTCTCGCGCCAAGTACACGCGGAGCGAGACCGACCGTGACTTTTTTACGCGACGCGACGGGTTGCGAGTACCCGAGATGTTGAGATCTCAATAACGAGTGAACGGATCAAGTTCTAAGTAGGCTTGATCGATAGCTTGGGGTCCAATTAAGGGGGGGGGGGGTTTCTCTTATAATATCCCGCTCCGTGCCCTACGAGCGGAGATATTGCGACGCAAAGTCCAAATGTGAAAATTTTTTATTAAGATACTTCTTCTTCTATCTACTTCTAACGCCGACGTCTTATATAACACTACAAAAAGGCGTGATATCCGTACAAAATTACCTTTTTCAAAAAAAAGGTAAAAATATGCGCCAAGTAGTATATATGTATTATGTTGTTACCTCGAAAAAAACAAAGTGGTAGTATTATACCTCGAAATAACACCCTGTACATATTGTTTATACAATGCGTAATACTGCAAAAAGGCGTGATATCTGTACAAAATTACCTTTTTTAAAAAAATGGTAAAGAAAGGCGCCAAGTACACGCATAGTAGTGTATTGTTGTTACCTCGAAAAAAAAAACAGTGGTAGTACTATCCCTTAAAAAAATCTAAGTAACAAGTGGTAGACGAAATCTTTGTATCTTGAAAAATCTCGAAAAAACCTAAACAGTAGTATCTTCACCTCGAAAAAAAAAAACAAAGTAGTAGTATTATACCTCGAAAAAACCTAAGTAACAGGTGGTGGACGTAATCTTTGTATCTCCAAAAATCTCGGAAAAACCTAAGCAGTATTATTTTTATTTCCAAAAAATTATTACTCAAGTGATACACATCACAAAATTACGTTACCTTATCAAAAAAAGAGTCGCGCTTCAAGTGATCTATTATTACAATTACAAAAAAGAAATGATATCTTTTTTTAAATTACAGCGCCAATTACAGAGAACATATATTTTTCGAGATACAAAGATTACGTCTACCACTTGTTACTTAGGTTTTTTCGAGGTATAATATTACTACTGCTTTTCTTCGATTAGAATAAAAAATTGAATCATGAAGAATTACACAGAGGTAACAGTACAAAATACAAATATTTTATTAAAATATTTAAACTCAATAAGGGAATACAAGGTATTTAAATACAAAGTTTATATATGTATTTTAAAAGATTTAATCGCATCGCAAAGAATTACAGAGGTAACAGTACAAAAAATAAAAATATTTTATTAAAATACATAAATTTTTCTTGTCAAAAAACTTGGCGCTGCTAGACACATCGCCCACACCCACTCGCTCGCACATACACACCAGGCTGACCTAATTTTGAGGTCTATATGAATCACCTGTCAAGAAAAAAAATTATAAACCTATTACGGGTTTTATTTTTAGCATTTTTAGATTATAAAATTTAATCAAATATTTTAAATTAACCCTCCGAGGCCACACATCTTTTTTAAATACGCCCCGGCCACATTGGGTGGTCGACACCCAGTGTGGCCTCGAAGGGTTAAAATACTCTCGATATCCGATTTATTTTTTAAACTTGCAAAGTGTAGTTATTCGAAACAGAATGTTTTATAAATTTCGAAATTTTACTTATGATATATTAAAATACTGTTTTGTGAAAAATTAGTTACTTACCAGATGCCAGAAATCTCAGCGTTACCATGACCCGATCATGTACGGATATAGCTTTCCTAAGTACAGTATCCTTTTTGTAAATAGCCGGTCCAATGGATTCTATGATATACTCTACTTCACAACTTGTCAATCTGCAGAAATTTCTAAATTGTTGGGAGTCTTCAATTCTAAGCTCTCTAATTAGAGCAGATCCGGCACCAAATGTACACCTGCGGTTAATCCATTGTTTGACCCAGCAGGTCTTTCTGTTACTTAACACTTTTTTTCTTTTTATAATAATACCAGCCACTATAGCAGCCGCAAGTTTTCTTTTCGACGACATCATGTCACTACTCTCAGACATCGACTAAAGAAAAAGTACGTTAAGTGGACACGGTTTTGAGAGAACTCTCCGAAAGAATACTCTCCGTAATCTCGCGAGATGCTCGCGAGAGTACAATGTCATAAAAATTACTCTCAAATGGACAGTGTCAGAATAACTCTTGAGAGCTACTCTCGATAGTTTTACTCGCAGGTGGACACGCACCATAAGTCTCTTTCTTATCTGAAAAATGGCAAAGTATTAGTTCCGAGTAAGTTTTAATTGCTCTTAAACTCTAAATTCGCTATATTATCTCTAAGATATGCGAATGCTTCCAACGGTAACGGTTTAGTCATGATATCAGCTAAGTTTTCTCTAGTTTCTATCCATCTAACTTCTACTATCTCTTGATCTGCACATTGTTTTACAAAATCTCCATGAGTATCTGCCATGTGCTTTCGGTTTCTAGTATCTTCTCTTTCTTTTAAGTTTCTCTTTATTTCCTCTAGTTTATCATCAAACATCTTAAGTTTGTGACTTCCATCTTTCTTAATGCAGTTTCCTGCAGCTCTATTATCACACCATATTACTGACGGAAAGAATGTTTCTCCAACAACATGTCTGAGTGACTTGTCCAGTGAAATCACTTCTTGACATGCCTCACTCATTGTTAAGTATTCCGCTTGACATGTAGAGAGTGTGACATAAGTCTGTTTATGACTTCTCCATGCTATCACATCTCCAAATAGCTTGGTAATATATCCTCCAGTAGATGTAGAATCAGTACAATCCCTGAAACTTGCATCTGTCAATGCTTCTAGCTCGTTTGTTCTTCCTCTAAATATCAGTCCTCTATTTACCGTTCCTTTCAGATATCTAAATACTCTTTTCACATCTTGCCAATCTTCTTCTGTAGGCTCTAATTGTTTTCTTGCCAGGTAGTTTACTGCAAATGCTATGTCAGGTCTCGTAGCGTTTGCTAAATACATCAAACTTCCAATAGCTTCTCCAATAAGGCACTCTTTTGATTTCTTCTTTTTGGATCACATCTTTATTGTTTGATTCTTCTAATCTGCTCCTTTTATTTTTATTGCTCACCTGTCTAGTGACCATAGGAGTACTTTGCGGTTTACATTCCTCCATATGGAACTTTTTCAGCACACTTTCTGTATATCGTGCTTGATGGATATTCATATATTTGTCCTTTTTATTTCTCTCTATTGTGATTCCTAAAAAGCTCTTTGGTTCTCCAAGATTCTTAGTCTCAAATGTTTCATCTAATTTGCCTTTGATTTCCTCTAATTTCTCTAAGTCATTACTTGCGACCAGTATGTCATCCACATAAAGCAGTATTACTACCATTTTTCCTTCTTTCCTCCATGTGAACAGGCATGGCTCATGTAAGTCATTCTCTAATCCAAGTTTCTTAGCCTTTTCTGAAAATGCATATTTTAGTGGTATAAAATGTCTCTCAATTCTGTCAGTTACATCTTCTATCAATTTGTCTGCTGCGAACAGAACGCTTATTCCATCTTTTTGGACTTATCTTTAATCCATACAGAGCTCTATTTAATTTACATACCTTGTTCTTTATGGTGTTTTCATCTACTTCCACTCCCTCTGGAATCTCCATATATATTTCTTCTTGTATAGGAATTGAGTATCGAACCTTTTATTCGAAGGGAAGGAAAGAACGATGCCTTTATTGTTTATGAAATAATTCAATTATAATTTTAAGTAGAGTGGATTCAATATATTACATTCGGTTGCGCAAGAATGCAGCAATTAATGTTAATCTCAATTAGACAATGTCAGAGTATTTTAAACGAAATCAAAGTAATGCACAATATAATAAAAAGTTATAAACATATGCAAGAAACGTAAATCATACAGGAATAATGCAGTAAAAGATTATATTGAAATGCTGTCATTGATGATTGAAGTTTTCTTGTTATTCTTTATCAGATATTTAATCTTTCTTTTATCAATCAGACTACTAAGTTCAAGTAATGTTTCAGCAGAGAACTTCGAATAAGAATATAATTTCTGAAATGAAAGATTATGTTATAATAGTGTATTGTACTTCAATCATTATTGACCTGGATAAACTTATATAGGTTGAGTATAAACTAATATCGCAAATTATTATCAAATATATACAGAAACACGCAAGAAATAGAATAATAATAATTGCGGTTAATACAAATAAAGGAATATAGTTTCTTGAACAGAGAATTTCTACAGTATTTACTATTCGTATCACAGATAATAATATCTATATTGACTTTAGTCCCGCTTAGTACTCGCTATGTATTATGTTTAGGATACGCAATGTCGTACTAGTTTAACACGGTATATCACGCTCAAATCACGCGAAGTTTCACGCCTCAGATATTACGTTGTCACGCGCCGAACACGCTATGTGTTATACTGATAGAAGCACGAATAGCCTTATACTATTCGTCTTCTGGAAAGTTCACGAAGGAACTGAGCTCTCGAGAAAAGGCCTTTAGATCGTATTAATTTTATGCACGCCACAATTGTATTACTTTATGCGCGCCACAATATGGAATCGTGAAAATCTCACGATATTCTCTGTAACCAATATCCTATGATTAGGCTTAATCGCCCGAATTTATTGTTAACCCAAGAACGGTTTTACCAAATTAAATGATAAGGTTACCTTGCAATTAGCCAAAATTACCCTTACAGAAAGAAACTACAGCGGATTACAGAAAATTATATTACAGAAACTACATAAAAGTATTACACAAAATTGCAGACTGAAGTATTGTAATATACTGTAATATTTTCGTACTATACGTTTGGATTACAGGAAAATATTACAGGAAAATAGCATGTATTCTGTCATTTAGTGGCTCCCGCTTGATTTTAGAGGATTTTCCTTTGAAATACGGTCTCAAGAAGATATTTTAAAATCTAGAGGAATATCCTCTAACCATGAGACACTAGACTTAAGATTGCAGTCCTCTTAATACTAGAGGACACTGATTTCCGATATTCACCCGACATAAAAAAAAAATATTTTTTTTGAAATTTTATTACTATTTTATAACTAAATTTGTTTCTTAAGATGCAGTCTATGATTATAAATATTTTCTTGTATTTGAAAAACACACTTACCTTGGTGGGATTCGAACTCGGGACCTCTGGATCGTGAGCCAACTGCCTTACGTGGTAGACTACTTCTTAATTTGATGTAAGTGTTATATATAGTCTACATATGTCATAACCAGCGCAAATATATAATTTTTCAAAAATCATCTTAAGAAACAAATTTCCCCACTTATCAGTAGAATATTTTTTTTGTGAATATCTTGCCGATATTACAGGATAATAATAGCCTGTAATATCACTGTGGAATTATAGGAAAATAATCTGTAGTGTATAATTATAATATATATAAGAAAAATATATATTTATATGATGTCAAAATGGCGAATACCCTGTATACACACTGATACTTTATATTTTTTATATTTATTTACTTATAAAATATGAAATTAAAAAATAATAAAATGTGGTTAAAAAGTGATACATTAAATCTAATAAATTTCAAATATTTATAGAAATAATTTATATACAGCTGCATTAAAGTAAAAGTATACTATATATGGAGGGGTAAAAATCACAGTGATGTAACTCAAATTTTTAAAAATTTTTTCTCGTGTGCATAGATGCAATCTGTACAATATATAAATTGCATCTATGCACACGAGAAAATATTTTTAAAAATTTGACTTACACCACTGTTGTTTTTACCCCTCCATATATGATAAGAGTCGCTATTTCAAATTTCATGGATTACTGTTAGCATTACGTTTAATACACGCGTGTAGTAGTGTATTACACATTTTGTAGATTACATGTGTAGTCTACTACACAAGTCACTTACCATACGTGTAGTATATTACACATATAATGGATTACACGTGTAGTCTACTACACAAGTCACTTACCACACGTGTAGTATATTACACATATAGTGGATTACACGTGTAGTGGATTTCACACTTCATGATTAGACATGTATTCCATATTACAGGAATTTCACGCACTAAAGGAATTACAACGTGTAATAACTACAGATTATTGTGTTCCTTTCTGTGATAACTACAGGGGGTCCTGTAGTAACTACACAAGTGTAATATTTACTGGCTGTAGTTTCTTTCCATAAGGGTAGGCTTGTTCCAGAATAGGATAACTGGAATTCTCTCATCAGAGTGTACTTATCAAGTATAAAGTCGACGTAAGAGATCCTCATCCTTCCCAAAATGTATCTCGGGATTAATGGCCGCCCTCGTCTTTACTATCGGAATTCCCTCGTTTTCTCCTTCAGCAATCAGAAAGTCCAGAGACAAGGTTTCGTCTTCTCGAATCAGCAATGTAGCTGTATATAACAGCTCTGCTTCCTCAGAAGCCGGGATATTAAGGATTTTACCAATATAGAAGTAGCGTATCTACGCAATATCAAAGCAAAACGATATATGCTCACTCGTTGAGCGTCCGAAAAGAAGTGACGACGAGAACGTCGTCGTTTGCGCGGTAAAATCAGGGAACGCCTGCGCGTCAGCGTTGCGCACGAATATAGAAAGAAACACGACACATGCGTTTAATTAGACGGATGTCTCGCAGCGCGACAACATCAGAAACGTTGCTCGATAGATAGCGCGCTTACGGGATGTCGATAACAAATAGATTAAACTATGAATAGCTCTCTGCTCATGGCTCTGTTTTACCCTAAGCTGCTTTGCCCGTCATTACCCTCAATGCAGAAAAATACTAGTTTCTGAACACTTCTTCTAGAACTCCATTCAGAAACGCAGTCTTAACATCTAGCTGGCAAGCGTATAAGTTATATATAAGTTATATACTTATTTATTATTGCCAATATAGATCTAACCAGTGACAGTCTTGAAACGGGTGCATATGTCTCTTTTAGATCATACACGTTTCTATCTTTACAACCTCTAATCACAAGTCTTGCTTTGAATCTGGTAGATCCATTTGCCTCTAATTTTCTTTAAAATACCCATTTTGAATCTATTATGTTGGGTCGTTTTCCATCTAATTTCTTTAATGGTCTATCGACAAGTTTCCACACTTGATTAGCATACATAGATTCAAGTTCTTCTTTGACTACAATTTTCCAATTCTCTCTTTTGTTACTTGACATAGCTTCTTCATAAGTGACGGGCTCTCTATTCAACGATGCCACAAGACATTGATGTAATTCATTTTCATACTCTATTGTCTGGCACTTATTTGTTTCTACGAAACTATAATTAGCGAAACTAATATCCTCTATCGGTTTTTGCACTTGATTGTCTCTAATATTCTCTGATAATTCACATTTCCTCTTAGTTTTACTTTTAGTCATTGGAGCGTTACTCCCTCTTTGCACACTCTTTCGTTTTTGTTCATTTAACTGTATTGCTTGTTTTCTTGGTCTACCTCTTTTTCTTTTCTCTAATATTTCTTGTAACTCTTCTTTCTCTTTATCTTCTACAGATTCTTTCATCCAATTCTTGTCCATTTCTTTTTCATTTCCGGTTTGACCGTTTTTATATACATCTTTATATGTTATCTTTTCATTGAATCGGACATGTCGAGACTCTATAAACTTTCTCGTACTTGGATGCCATAGTATATACCCAGTATTAGTGTATCCAACTAATATTCCTCTAATTGCTCTTTTATCAAATTTTGATGTGGGCTTCGGTACTTTTGCATACCCAATGCATCCGAATCTCTTAAGCTGTTCTAAGTGACAGGTTGTCTCTGGTGAAAACTTTTTCAATGGAATTTCATACTCTATAGTTTTGTGTGGAGATCTGTTGTACGCATGCACAGCAGCGTCAACTGCTAGCTCCCACATACTTTTCGGTAATCCGGAGTCGAACATAAATATTCTTATTCTCTCTTGTAATGTTCGATTGAACCTTTCGGCTACTCCGTTATGCTCTGGAGTATACGGTGGCGCAAATATGTTTTTTATCTTTTCTCTTTCCAGTACTTCTCTAAACGCACCTCCCGTGAACTCCTTGCCTTGATCTGACTTTACGTAGCATAATTTTTCTACTTTTCCTAGTAAATTTCTGGCATGTATGAGGTATTTCTCTAAAGCCTCTCCAGATTCGTTTTTCGTCTTTAATGAGTATGCTTTTGCCAATCTAGAATGATCATCTATGAACACAATAATAAATCTCTTTTGTCCTGGATATGAGGTCGGTTTTATTGGACCCATAATATCCGTGTGTATGACTTGAAATGGTCTTTGTGCTTTAGTTATTGTTTCTCTAAATGGCAGTTTTTCCATTTTTGCCATTATACATACCTCGCATTCTAATATGGAATCATCTAACTCTACTTTCTCTAATTTCTTATCTAATTTCTGTAATCTTTTTAGATAGCTTAGTGATGCATGACCCAATCTAACATGCCATAACATCGCCTCATTTATTCTTGTTTTCTCTGACTTCTCTATTATTGAACTTTCGCACATTTCTTCTATATCCTCTAACGATTGTAGATCTTCTAATTTAACCGTTTGATTGAGTTCTGTACTTGTCTCATGCTGTACATTTTCATTCACACTTGTGAGTTCCTCCTCATTCTCCCTCCCAATCACAGATCCAACATTTTCATACTCTTTTAATTCTCCCTCCGAAATTGATAACTCATTGTTTTGAATGTTTGTCTGTGATTGTTCAGGCGACTCACAATGTGACACTATCTTTGCTCTACATCTATATACTGCACATTCTACTCTACTACTATTATTCTCTGCATTGTTATTTTTAACCTCAAATTGTATTGTCCAATTAGGTTTATTATAACTTCCTCTAAAAATGACTTTATTTATTTGTTTATTATATACTTTAAGCAACTTATCATCTAAGTAAATGCTAAAACCAGCCTTTGCTAATTTTCTCAAAGACAGTAGATTCTCTGATACATCTCCTGTTGCTATTACTTTTGTTAATCTAATCTTTTTTTCTTCTTTTTCTCCCGTTCGCAACAAAAGATCTTCTTTACCGTCTATTACAATATTTGCAAATTTATTTTTATTCGCACATTTGATAATCTGATTTTCACACCTTTCAAAGTTTGACAGAATCACGTTTTTATTAACAATATGATCGGTTGCTCCCGAATCTGCTATAAAATTAATTAATTCTTTTGAATTATTTTTACTCTTTATTAATCTAATCGTACCTGACTCTGGTTTATCATCTTTAGCTGTAGCGGTTATTGTTGCTTTCTTTGCTTGAGCCTTGTTGTTTGGTTTAACTATCTTTTCTCTATTATTTACTCTTTTGGTGCTTGTTTGTTCGGCTTTATTCGGCTTATTTTTATTAAAATTTGTATTTTTATACTTTTTTTCTTTAAATCTTCCAGTCTGTGCTCCGGCGTTTGGACAATTGTCTCCTTTGTGACCTCTAACTTCTTGACAATGGTAGCAGAACCAAGCTCCTGTTTCAATGAGCGGGCAGTTCTTAGCCATATGTCCTAGCTTATTGCACCGGTAGCACTTTACAGGTTTTCCGTCTGCTTCTAATTTCTCTTTGTTTCTGCTTCTAACTGCGTAATAAATGATTTTATTTCATCAATATTCATTTCTTTTTGAGTTGTTTGTCTTCTGATTAAATCGGCATTCCTCAGTTCTGGTACATTAAAAGCTACCGCCTAATAGAATGACGATCTGATTTCTTGCTCTGTGAGAGGCACTGCATTCTCACATAATTCATATTCTCTAACTATAGTGATCGTTCGCAAAAATTGTTTACTTTTTCATCTTTTTTCATTTTAATCTGATAGAGACGAGTTCTTACAGATGTATGAGTTACATTTATTTTATTCTTCTTACATCCTCTTAATTTCTTTAAAATCTCTGATGGATCTTTTTCATGCAAAATTCTCTTATGATAATTTTCATCTATATGATTAATTATGATATTTCTAACAAAACTTTTTCTTTTAACGATTTTTAATTCCGAAAGATTTTTTGGACCTTTTATACTTGCATCTATTACATCTAGCAAATCATTGTTCATTAACTCTGACTTTAAATAATCCATCCAGAGATCAAAGTTAGACTTTTGCGTAAGCTTATACTTTCTTCTAATATGTAGTTTCTGATTATTTAAGTCAATTTCTATCGCGTTTTTAAATGCTTCTAAATCTTTACTTTTATCTCTAATTTCGGCTGAGCAGATTGCTTCTTCTACTTTTCTCTTTTTCGGTTCTTTTTGTATTTCAATAACTTTTTCAAGATTATTTTCTTTTAAATTTTGTACAATATATTATCGTTATTTACCTCTAACCGTCTAAGTTTCAGTCTTTCACTTTAAATTAGCCTCCGAAACTCGCACCATTTTCTCCATCATAGAATTCGTCTGCGTCATCACCCTTTCCAAGGTTTGGAATGTGCTCTCTAATTTTCCAGTTATCACTTTATTTCTGGCGATGAGTTTTTCTTGTTGTTTATACAGGATCTTACTACCAATCGGAAGAATTGGTCTATCCTCTCCCACAAATCTCGGCAGTCGAATTTCTTCTGTGATTCGGGGTTTCTCTTTTGGTTTTGAGGTGGCCCCTCGTATCTCTAGCTCTTTCTCTTTCTCTATAACTGTGTAAATGTTCAGATTATTATTTTAATTTCATCCTTGAACATTTATACTTACACATTTGCCATCTCTAACCTTCTAATTTTCTTCTATTTGACTCTTTGAACAATATTCTCTTACCTTTTTCCTGTATTATTTTTCTCTCTATTACTGTCTCTGTGCTATCATCACTCTCATATGCTCTCATAGTCTACCAGATTCTGGTCCTTCTCTACGCATCCTTCGTCTTGTCTAGTTTTATCCATTCTATATCGGGATTTCAAATATCAATTGAACATGAATAATATTCTTTTTCAAAACAAATTTAATATCTAATATATTGATATTATAAAATTTATAATTTTATCGTCGAGTTTTTCTCAACAATATAACTTATTTATTGCTTACGAGACCATACAGAACGCACTGCAATTCATAATGATCTGAAAGCGAGAAATCACGCGCCTCTGCAGAGCCATCCGCAAACGCACACCACTATTCCGTGCGATCTCCAGCACTGCTGAAAAGATCTATAGGATCTCGGGTTGATCACGCACGCGCACGGGAATCGTACATATTTACGTGGCCTCTCTAAACAGCAATCAAGCTACACCGCACCGCAAGTCATGCTTGATCACCGACCCGATGCATGTCGATTTTGAAAAATAATTCCATACACATGCCTGTATACATATACATATGTGTCATAGTGTCGCATCGATGCTATGTTTTTCTAATCGATCATGCGTCAGCGCGTGCCCGGCAACAAGTTCTTCGCGAAAAAAAAAAAAAAAAAAAAAAAAAAAAAAAAAAAAAAGACTCGCCGGTCACGATCGGACTTCCGCGCGCCAAAAAAAATGACTCGCCATTCACGATCGGACTTGCACGCGCTCGTCGCCGGCTTGTTACCAAGCGGCATCTTTCTATCTCTTTCTATCACACATCTATTCTCTAATTTCTCTTAGAATTTAGTTAATTTCTTGCATCTACTCTTTATACATCTAGTATCTACTTTATCAGCGCTGTTTTTCGTGTACATCGACGATGATTTCTCTATCTCTCAAGAAGAAGGCAAAAACATTTATCTCCTTCTAACAGCATTTATCGAACGAACGTTCTTATTAGCTGAAAGTTCTCTTGTTTTGCTCGTCAGCAACGAGGAATATTATTTACTTACCCTCTAATGTCAGAGCGACCCTCAAAAATCCCTGTCCCCTCAAAATGGACAAAACCACAAACGAAACCACTGCCACCACAAACAACCGCGAAGAAAACGCCACAACTTCCCGCCCCCAAAAGCTCACCCTGCTAAAGTCGGGTGCCAACTTCACGGAACTTCGTTTATTTTACAACACGAGGTTCGAGCGTGGCGGATTGTCTTCGTCCGTACGTCTTTTGTGCGTTTCGGGTATCATATGCGCGACATCGAGAGTACGTTTCTTTTCTAAATAATCGGCAAAAGAGTCAGATCCATTTGTTTATAAAATTCGAACGATCCGGGCTTCGAGGAGAGCAGCCCGGTAACGTCGCGTACGAGCCTAAACGTAAACAATACTTATAAGTCGAAATCTATGGAGACTGATCGATGAGTTCTTACCTTAAAGAGCTCGTCGCAATCAAAAATGGAGGTGTTACTCGTGACGGCGGTCGACACGTTCCCCGGGTGTCGCACAAACTCTCTCTCTCTGGATCGACTTCGTGACAGCGATACTCGTCTCCTCGCGTGTGTGTCGTCGAGTTTTACTCGTCGTCGTCGTAAATACTCGGTAGATCGGAGTGTATGAAGTTAGCCCCCCTTTTTTTGAAATTCATATTTTTGAAAGTTGTTCCAAGTTGTTCTGACTTTGTACTACATTGTTCCAAAACGATATTCCTTAATTTTCAACAGTTTTTTAATAAAATAAAAAAAAACAATTTTTTTGGCGGGCCCCCTTTTTTTCGAAAATTGAAATTTTTTTATCGCTACAGATTGTTCTAGTTGTTCCAAACATTGTTCCAAAGTATTAGTACGATTGGTTAAAAACTTTAAGAGATATTGAAAAAAGAAAAATTTAAAAAATAACAGTTTTTGGTCATTTATTCGTAAACAAAATGACTTACAAAACTGTCGATCTAGAACATATTTCTAACCGCGTAGAACAACTCAGAACAAAATTTTTAAGACTAGAACAAGAACCTAAAGGGTACTTTACTCTTCATCGGAAATATTATTTTTCAATTTTTTTTGTTAAAAATCTTGTTCCAGGCTTCCCGCTTTAAAACTATCGTGTTCTCTACTGGAACAACTCAGAACAAAATTTTTAAGACTAGAAAAAGAACCTAAAGGGTACTTTACTCTTCATCGGAAATATTATTTTTCAATTTTCTTCGTTAAAAATCTTGTTCCAGGCTTCCCGCTTTAAAACTATCGTGTTCTCCACTGGAACAACTCAGAACAAAATTTTTAAAACTAGAACAAGCACCTAAAGGGTACTTTACTCTTCATCGAAAATATTATTTTTCAATTTTTTTTGTTGAAAATCTTGTTCCAGGCTTCCCGCTTTAAAACTATCGTGTTCTCCACTGGAACAACTCAAAACAAAATTTTTAAGACTAGAACAAGAACCTAGAGGGTACTTTACTCTTTATCGGAAATATTATTTTTCAATTTTCTTCGTTAAAAATCTTGTTCCAGGCTTCCCGCTTTAAAACTATCGTGTTCTCCACTGGAACAACTCAGAACAAAATTTCTAAGACCAGAACAAGAACCTAAAGGGTACATTACTTTTCATCGAAAATATTATTTTTTAATTTTTTTCGTTAAAAATCTTGTTTCAGGTTTTCCGCTTTAAAACTATCGTGTTCTCCACTGGAACAACTCAGAACAAAATGTCTGAGACCAGAACAAGAACCTAAAGGGTACTTTAATCTTCGAAATCGAAGATATCGAAAATATTATTTTCGGTTATGCATAAAAAAACCGCACTCGCCAATGACCTTGACCTTGACATATGTTGTCAAGGTCACCCTCCTGAGTGACCTTCAGAAGGTTTTAGCCGGCGGTCGTTACTCGTTAGAAAGTTATTAACAAAAAAAGTTTGGAAAATATAGCAGCTATTTTGAGTATTGGAAGGCATAAATAACTAATATATATGTCGAAATAGTTTACCCATACACTTGAGCAAGATTTTTAACGAAAAAAATTGAAAAATAATATTTTCGATGAAGAGTAAAGTACCCTTTAGGTTCTTGTTCTAGTTTTAAAAATTTTGTTCTGAGTTGTTCCAGTGGAGAACACGATAGTTTTAAAGCGGGAAGCCTGGAACAAAATTTTTAAAGAAGAAAATTGAAAAATAATATTTTCGATGAAAAGTGAAGTACCCTTTAGGGTCTTGTTCTAGTCTTAAAAATTTTGTTCTGAGTTGTTCCAGTGGAGAACACGATAGTTTTAAAGCGGGAAGCCTGGAACAAGATTTTTAACGAAAAAAATTGAAAAATAATACACGGAGAAAATTTTATAGTAAATATTACTATGGTGTCGCACTAGCTGCGGACCATCGAGGAATTTTAAGTTAAATTACTATGTTTATGGTAAAAATTACGTTATTTTATCGTTTTTAAAACAATAATTATAGTATTTTAACTTGAAATTCCTCGATGGTCCGCAGCTAGTGCGACACCATAGTAATATTTACTATAAAATTTTCTCCGTGTATTTCCGATGAAGAGTAAAGTACCCTTTAGGTTCTTGTTCTAGTCTTAGAAATTTTGTTCTGAGTTGTTCTACGCGGTTAGAAATATGTTCTAGATCGACAGTTTTGTAAGTCATTTTGTTTACGAATAAATGGCCAAAAACTGTTATTTTTAAAATTTTTCTTTTTTCAATATCTCTTAAAGTTTTTAACCAATCGAACTAATACTTTGGAACAATGTTTGGAACAACTAGAACAATCTGTAGCGATAAAAAATTTCGATTTTCGAAAAAAGGGGGGCCAGCCAAAAAAATTGTTTTTTTAATTTTATTAAAAAACTGTTGAGAATTAAGGAATATCGTTTTGGAACAATGTAGTACAAAGTCAAAACAACCTGGAACAACTTTCAAAAATATGAATTTCAAAAAAAGGGGGGCTAACTTCATACACTCCGTAGATCGACAGGCGGTTTCTTTCTCTTTCTCTCTCGTTGCGGAGATGGGAAGAAAAATCTTAACGGGGATATTTTGCGTGCGTCCGGAATAACCACCGTTTCAACGTTTAGGACAGAGCACCACAGAGCACAGAGCCTTCCAAAGCTGAAAAGAAAAAGAATTTATTTTTTTATCTATATATTTATATACTTCACAGTTTTTACCCATTCTTTCTGTTTCGCGCACTTGATGCAAGATGTTCGTGAGAATTGATATGTATGTACGCATTTACAGACCGCTCATCAACTGCTTAATACGTCATTGTACTTTTATTAATTATTTTAAATATATATATTCGGTTCGATATATATATATATATATATATATATATATATATGTATGTATATATTTACCTTCGTTTGTTGTCATCAAACGAGGACTTCGCCTTATTGGTTCTGGAATGTTTAATTGTTTAATACATTTATTTGATTATTTATTTATTTACATTGATATTGATGGATTGGATTTACAAACAAAGTCTTTACTCACGATTATTAGTAGATATTTGTCTCAATGCTCTACTTTCGGTCTTTTGTTTGTCTGGATTTTCTTTGGTCTTTTCAATTTTCTTCTTTTGTATTTGAGCTTCTTGTATATGAACATTGTTTGATGCCATGGCGCGTGGATCACCTAGAAAATAAGCAAAGAAATTACAAACGGTAATGCAAAACTTAGGGATGAGGCAATACGTTGATTGTCCAACGAGAGTTACAAAAGATAGTCGAACCGAATATATATACAGGGTGTCCGAAAAATCGCCTACTCCACTTCGGGAGGTGATTCGGGACCCAAAAACAAGCAAAAAAGTTCATACAAACATAGGTCCGGAAATGAGCCGTTTCCGAGTTATAGCCACTTTTATGTTCAAAAATCGTAATTTAGAATCCGCTTGGCATCTCTCTTATATTAATATATATATATATATATATATATATATATATATATTAAAAATTGTAGTTTATGCATTAAATGAGATATTTAAATAATTATTATATGACATCTGTGCTACTATTTTTTAGATTTCTAAAGGAAGTCATATTGATATCATTTTACTAGGCTGTCAATTATATTTTTAATATCTCTTCGTGTAAAGAAATTTTAAACACCATAATCGGATTTTGAATATTTTATTCAACTATAATATATTCAATGTTAATGGTTATTAAAGATCCAACATAGCAATCTCGATGTAAGCATCGGGCCGCGAGGCTGACCGCTACTACGTGCCTGCCGTCAGTCTCGTGGCACGTATTCGATCCGGGGTTGTCGATCACGCTACTCCGTGTAGTTGATCACGCGTCGATGCCGCCCCACGCACAGGTGCGAGCATGCCGGCGAGAATCGGAGCACGGCGCAACTCCGGACACGCGCAGTGTCTTTGTTCGCGATAACTGTGCCTCTCGCGCAACGCCGTCAATCATCGGATCAATCAGAGAACGCCGCGTTCCGGATCTCTCCCCCGTTTCCGTCTCTCGAGAACTCCTGGCGGAAGAGAACGGCCTCGTGGCAGACTCGTTTTGCACGTCTCCAAATCAAGTGATTTTGGCAAAACGGCAAATATTCTGTGTGCGTGGTTTCTCCACCGATTCATGCGCGGCATTGCCGCCCAATAAGTTGTTAAAAGTGCGTGATTGTCAAGGAACCCGAGACGTTTTTTAACACGTGCCCCACCGCTCAACCGGGAGAAGCACGACTCCATACTCCGAGTCGCCAAGAGCGGTCAACTGCTATCTTCAAGGGTGACCTTCCTGCTCACCAGGTGAGCTCGCCTCCGATCATTATCATCGCGTCGCATTCGCGATCGTCGTGTGCCTCGTGGACAAGATCTCCGTCGCAAGGGCATCAAGTCGATGCTCTTGCAAGATTTCCGTATCGCGTTTGCGGCAGACAATAGATGAATCAAGATTTTCATAGATGCAATCTGTACAATATATAAATTACATCTATGCACTATGCACACGAGAAAATATTTTAAAAAATTTGCCTTGCACTACTGTGGTTTTTACTCCTCCATATCTGTACTGTTTGTACATATATTTTCTAATATAAAGTAATAAATATATTTACAGTACATTTTTTCTCAAGTGTACAAAAACAATATTACAAAATCAAAATTATGTAATTTTGAATATTGAGAATATAAATTGATTATCTCTTGAACGCTGCTTTAATTGCGTTATGATATTAAAAGCATTATTACTATCTTATTTACGTATTTTGAAACAGTTTCTTTACATAATTCACCTTGAAGTATAGTAGTTAAGGAATCATTTGGTAAAATTTTATTCTGATTGTAGTATTTCATCTCAAATATGTTGGGGATTTCTAAGAAACTTTTTAATATTTTTTTTCATAGGAATATAAACTCTTTTTCTAACAATTAGACATTATATGTTGGATCCGCTGGATGTGGATCCAGTTGAACATATTGGAATTACTATCGATAAATATAGAAAAAATAATAAATAATAAATCATGGTTTGCTGAAATTGTATTTGCTGTACGATTTTTTAATATCATATGGAATGATATGCTGCAAACTCTTTCTTTGTCTCTGTCATTGTCTCTTTCTTATGTTTCTTTACTTTATTACATAACATTGTTAATGGTATTTGGAATTTCTTGCTGGCCTCACGACGAGTAAGGCCTTCTCAGATTCCACTGCCTTAACTGCTTCTTTTAAATCTTTATCTGAGTATTGGCCATATTTTCCACTCGGATTGCGCAAATCCCGTTTATCCACGGTGAAATTTTTTTTCCGTGAACATTTCTCTTCTTTTATGGTGAGACATATAATGTCGCTACTGTGCATTTTTTATAATTTCTGCTATTTCTAATTCGTATGAGTAGACCAGTTTACTTTCTGTGCTTCTGTGCAGTCGAAAATTAAATTATTATTTTGCTGTTGATTTACTTTTCATTTCTAAGCTTAGTTCTAAACTTATTTTGAACATATTTTTTATTGTAGGTGCTTTCCGAAAAATTAAAAGTTTCAAAAATACCTCGGTGTTAAGGACTACAGTTTACTCATAGGTATATATTAGTTCAACTTGTTCGCATCATCACGTTAGTGATAGTGAACATACACCAAGATTTCTGTGAGAACGCATTCAATATATTTTTTTCGTCTTTCCGATTTTAATTTACAAATGATACACATGATACATTTGTAAAAAATCAATACCGTCAAAATCCGGCGCTTCCAGGAAAATCATCTTCATTTTTTTAGTAATCGCGGCGATGGCGCCGATGGCGTTGACTCGATCGCGGGCGATTCTGAGGACTTAGTTGCTGCAACAGCAACTGTATCAAGTTCTGTTGCCTCAGCATTTGGGTGCATTTCTTATTCGCCCCCGGGGGAGGCCCGGGTTAGGCTTTGGGGGAGCTCGTCCCTAGTCTATGATCAAAACGGACGCATCTGACTTTTATTATAATCAGTACCGTCTGAATAGACGCTTTTGGATTTTTATTTTGTCAGTGACGTTCAGGACTGACGCTTCTGATTTTTATTACAATCAGTATCGTCCGAATAGACGCTTCTGACGTTTATTTTTATTTATTTTTATTGAGACATGTTTTATCTCAACGATAAATTTTGAATATCATAACTGTAAATTTAATTGTTGTTTCTTACCTTGCTGAAATGTAAGGGGATAATGAAGGAAACGATGTAGGATGTATTGTCAGGAAATAAAGCGTAATTGTTTTATATATAATTCGAAAGTATGTATCGTTTATTATACCGCACTTATGAGGAAAAATCACAATGTCCGTGGTCGCGTGTATCGAGGAGTCTCCGATTACCGCTGCTCCGATTTACCGATGCTCCGACAGAACAATGTGGAGCACTCCGCCTTAACTGATACCGTACGCTAATGTTCTCAAATATTACTACGTTACTCCGATCTGAACCGACCGACTCTCTCGAGAGTGTTATACGAATTGTCTCGAATTGTCATTTAGTCTTTTTTCTACAAACCAATTTCTTACGGAGTTAGGTGACAGACCGCTCTGGCTCGCAAGCTTTAAAATTCTGTTTTCGCTAGGAGATTTATTAATATAAAAATATGTCTCTAGTATATTAATGTTGTGCGCTGGTTTCTGCGGTACAAGATCTGCTCGCGGTCGATATGCACCATCATACGGTGGCGCGGGCGGTCGCATCGTTGCAACCTGTACTACAGGTTGCTTTAAATGAAAATAGGAGATTACAGATTAATTACTGTAATTAATTTGTAATCCAGGAGAAAAGTATTTAATTACTTTAATTAATCAGTAATTAAGAAGAAAAATATTTAATTACTTTAATTAATCAATAATCAGAGTATAAAATTTTTTGATTGCTAGATTAACAGTAATCATAGCAAATAAATTTTTGATTACTTGAGTAATCAGTAATTATATTGAAAATTTTTTCGATTATGTAATCTATGTATCTGAATAATCAGATTGAATATTCTTCTGATTTACGCAATCAGCACTTAAAGTGAACTAATTTTCAAATTGTATGCGAGCATTCATAAATATTTTTTCGTTTATACGTGATGCTACTTTTATTTAGTAGTGCTGCTACTAATAAATTATACTAGATAATAACAAAAGTATATTCACTATTTATGCAGTGTGACTTGAGAACTATATGAGTTTACTGAAGTAAATTCTCACTTGAAATTTTAAGATCAATTTTTGTTTATTGAAATTTTTGAATAATATTCCTAACAACATAAACTCCTATCCACATAATTCGTGTAAACATTAATTGCAATTGCGTACAATAAACATTGCTATACAGCTTTAAAAGACAAAAGTCCTTTATTGATTAATAGACGAGAAAGAATTTATTTTTTATTCATCCGCTCTAAATTATGTATACAGGGTGTTTCAGAGTTAAATATTCTAACTTAAAATATGAATTTAGGACCTCAAAACAAGGAAAAATTTTCCTTATATAACAGTCATTGTTTACTTTGAATATAGTGCACTAAGAAAAACAGTCAATGCAAATGCAGTGCAAAATCATCTGCAAAATATATTTTTTAAATAAACAGACTTTTTAAATTCAGATTTGTTCATTAAAAACGGAGAAATAATTTTGTTAATTGAATTATTTTTCATCAGCCATAAGAAGTTCTAATTCTGAATTTATTCTTTTTTTTCTGTGTGTAATGTGCTGCTTTACGTGGATTATTAATTAACTAAATAAATAAAAAAATATCTGACCCTGATTACTGAATAATGCCTAATTGAAAAATGTTTAGGTCTGATTACTGATTGATCAAGTAATTAAAATTATTTTATTCTGATTACTGATTAATCAAGTTACTAAAAAAAATTCAATTTTGATTGATAATTAATAAAGTAATTAAAACTTTTTTTATTTTAATTATTGATCAATCAAATAATTAAAAAATTTCCTACTTGATTATTGATTAATCAATTAATTAAAAATATTCTTACTTTGATTATTGATTAATTAAGTAATTTAAATTTTTTTTTATTTTAATTATTGATTAATCGCGGTATTTATCGTAGGAAAAAAAGTCGTATAACATAAATTGTAGAGCGCAAAAAAAGCTACAAATTGGTCACCTTACTTTCTTTGTAGCTTTGCAGGGAGCCAAGTTATTGCAAAAAAAAAAACGATTTTTTTTGTTTTTTTAAGATGGCGGAAAAGCCTCCGCATATTTTGTCCCGCCAACTTAGAGTTAAGCTTTTCTACATGCCCCCAATACCCCCCCAAAAGGAATTTTTGAATGTTAGATTTTTTTCCAGGTAAAATGACAATTTGACTGGACTAATAATATATCTCCGATTCCTCATTAGCATGTGCCTATTATGGCGACTATCCAAGATTTCCAGAAGCATGCACTCGTGGTAGAAGCGTTTTAGGAAAAGCAGCATATTAGTTTTCCACAAAGCTTATCTATTTACATTCACTATTTTGGTGCTTTTTGGTTTCCATACGGCAAAAATGCAACACTCTACTCATGTTATATTTTTTTTAACTTTATTTAATTTATTTTGAATTCGATTTTTAAACAATCTGTGATTTCGATTTATTTTGTCTGACGAGGAGACTTACGGAAGTGTAACTCACCGATTTTAATGAAACTTGGCATACTTGTAGAACATCGAAAAATAATCGACACGTATTTTTTTATTTCGACAATGGTGCGAGTTTAAGGGGAAGTAACCGTTTAGAGGCCCAAAAAATGCATAAATTTCAGGAATTTTTTTTTTATAAAATAAATGAATTTGAAAAAAACTTTAAGGGATTTTATTCTTGTACTGTTACATAAAAAATTATTTTTTTTTTATGTCAAAATAACGGCTTTTGCTTCTACGCCATGAAGCTACAAACGACGTGAGTTTATGCGCGCGAAGCGCTCCACAGCCTTGCCAGCTAATCTGAAACAAAAAACACAAAAAATTTATTAAACTAGACTAAATTTGGGGGGGCCTTATGGTTTTCCGATTTTTAAAAAACCCCCGGAAAACAAAATGGCAGCCATTTGAAAAAAAAAACCATTTAACGGAAACAATGGGTTTTTACCTCCCCTTAAACTCGCACCATTGCCGAAATAAAAAAATACGTGTCGATTATTTTTCGATGTTCTACAAGTATGCCAAGTTTCATTAAAATCGGTGAGTTACACTTCCGTAAGTCTCCTCGTGAGTTTCTTTTATCAAAGATGCTTTTCAAGACGGATAATGTCTTTATGGCTTTTTTTACTGTTAAATGTTCAACCGACAGAGGACATTTAACATCTCCAGGCCATTTTCATCAATGAGTTATATGCAAGTTTCATTCATTAGTTTTATTTTATAATATTGAAACCAATGTAACATCTCGGAAGGCAATGGCAAATCACCGAGAGTATGTCTTGCCAAGAGAAAGACGATACCGGGGAATAAATTTTATGTCGAACAATATCAACTAAAGAGCCTCTAGTTGATAGACTAATGTAGGTAAGGGAAGTCGGCAAATTGGATCCGTAACTTTGGAATAAGGATTGGCTCTGAGGAGCGGAGCGTGTCGGGCTTGGTCGGGAAGCGGGTTTAGCTGACGTGCCGGGTCTGGGCGAGGTGAACCGATGGGCGTTCTCGCGCCCGTTCCGGGATCCGAGCTTGGTTCCGTGCCTTGGCCTCCCGCGGATCTTCCTTGCTGCGAGGCTTCCGTGACGGTGCGAGCCGTCGTGGTCGTCCTCTTCGGCCGCTATTCAACTGATAGGGGAATCCGACTGTCTAATTAAAACAATACAAAACAAATGTATACCCCTCCTTTCTCAAGTCACGCAGTTCCCAATTGCTACGTGTGGAAGAATCAACAGCAATATTTCAAACTGTGGTTGCGAGTCCATTAGGAGAAGCACACAAGAATTTGAATTTTCACTGCAATCAATAAATAATTCGTAAGGTTTTACATGTTTTTTGAGTTTTGCGATTAACTCTTTCTTCATCGCTACTTCTCGATCGTGACCATATTTCATGGTTGCATTATTAATGCACAGAGGATACAAAATATTTTTTTACTATTGTTGCGCAAGACGTTGTTTTTTTCCCATTTTTGGATATCTTTTTTAAATAATTTTGCCGAAGTTGCTCAAACACATGATCTGAAAGATCTGGTTTTTGCGATCCGGGGTCTGATACTTCTTCGTATCAAGGAGGAGAAAATAGTCGAGGTGGGTATGCCGCCAGCGCTCCTAAACGGCCAGCAAGGCCAGCAAGGCTTTGATTTCAAAGAGTGACCCACCTCATGACATTTTAATTAACTCGAGTTGGAGAGATACGCTGAATGGCTTGGCCTTGCTCGTGGGTTATTTCTTCATATTCAAGATAAACGCAAACTGTATGTTGATCGCGAAATCTGAAGACATTCTTCTGTCGATTCACGTGTCTTACGCATTATAGGAATGCCATTTAGAGGAAGATACCTGTCATTTAGAGAACTATAGAGGCACTATGTATTTTTGTAGAAACCAGCCAATTAGAGTTACGATTAGTTGTACAATAAAATATTCGATAAAAAAAGTCGCTAAGATCTGCAAACAAAATCGACGACAAGAAACGGAGTGTCTCTTGTTCATGTTTCTATTTTGATGCTTTTTGGTGTCTCTGTGGCAAAAATGCAATACTCGTTGCGTTATATTTAATTGACCTTGAATTTGATAAAAAAAATTGATGATTTTGATTTATATTATCAAAATTATAATAGCGATCTGTTCCTGATTCTCTCTTGAGTCTCTTTTGCCTTTTATCTGGTTTTCAAGGTTCTCTGATTCTCGCAACTTTTATTTGCCGTCGCTTCTCCAGAGTTTCGACAATAGGAGGAACTGTTTTACCCATTCCTTCATGCAGTTGTCTTTAAATTTTTTGAATTCCTTTCTTTATTATGTTCTCATTGCGAAGTAATGAACTCAAAAGAAATCATGTTTGATTTGATTAATGATTGCCCTTAAATTATTCTTTATTAATATTTTGCATTATGACACAGGCGAGAATTTGCTGCGTATTGTATTGTAGAACTGCTCCCGAAATTCTAGCATTTTAAGAACCTCATTTGCTAAAATTAACGCGCTTTCCGCTTTTCAAAATTTTTTGCAGATTGAATTAAACGATTCTGTAGGATTATTCGTCTAACACAGCAAGCTGTCGGAATAAGCGCTTAGATAGCTAACACTATTTTTGGGTACAGACCGTGCAGTTTCAGAAACGGTACGTAGTGTTGTTTCTTTGTTTCACGCCCCAAGGAGATCGATTAAAAAGTGCAAGGCAAGATATATTAAAGGACTAACCAGGATTATTAGGCACAAGTTGAGGTATATTTTTATTTTCATGAACGAATAATTTAGTAGTCTTATTTTTTTATGCCATTGTGCAGAATTTACGCCTTGGTGGTTCTGAATAATCTAAATTGTAACGATATTCGAAGATGTCAATATATACTGTTTCGTTTAAAAACCAAGGGCATACATGGGGATCGAACCGAAGAGTCGGGATTGAATCTGGAACTCGCTGATCACAAGTCGACCGTTCTCACACAGAACTACGTGTTTCTCCATGTTTCTACATGTCATCTTCGCATTTACGACCGCGTTCTTTACACCATCTATGCTCACCAAATACGTGGCTAGGAATGTTCAATATATCTTTTCGTAATTCCGTAGCGTTCAAATGATGTCGGTTTTCTTCTCTTCGTAAAGAAGCTACTTTCATTTTTTCTTTTCATATTTTTGAAATGATGCTTTTTACAACATTTCTTACTTCTACAAAACTACGCTTTTTTTGTGTTTTTGGTTGTGTTGTTTCAGCCACGTTTTATTTATAATTTTCTGCACAGATTGCAAAGCATATGATTATTGATACATTATTTTTTTTACCGCTATTATTATTTCGCGATATGGATTATTGTGGAGTATAGATTGATACACATTACTGTCGCCATCGGCGATAACTGTTTTATATGTATGTAACAATAATTGTTTCGCCGAACGATCTAATCTGGTAAATGTTTCGATTTACAAACTACAAAAATCTGCTCTTATTTTATTAACTTCTGTTGTTTTCAAGCTAGAAGTGTGGCTAAAAGGTCCTCGAGAATCGCCGAAATGATTGGTTTGAGATCAAGTTCTTTATCATCAATGCAATTATCACTTAAGGCCATTGCACGTAACAAAGTTTTAGTCATAATCGTAAGGCCGTAAGAAAATAGACTAATCACACTCGATTATTCTTCGAGCTCAAGGAGAATGATCGACTGTGATTGGTCTATTTTCTTATGGCTTTACGATTATGACTAAAACTTTGTTACGTGCAATGGCCTTTACAGTAGACTCTATAGTTTTTAAGACTCTGTCCATTGAGAGGAGAGAGGTCACTCGTTTCTGACCCACAACCAGCAAACCAAAACCAAACAATATACTTAAATACTTCATAGCCAATAAGTGACGGGGCTCTGTGACCTAGTATTGAATGCGTTTACATATGCACTTGAATCGACAACATTAAATGGCCATATGATATTATGCAGCAGGATATGTTTCTTCATTCTTAATATTTTGGATGCCAAACTTTAGTGTAGGTAAAACATGTTGTATTATCCGGGCTTTTTTTTCTAAACTATGATAAATTGAAAAGACTTGCAGTGTCCACTTATACATTTAAGGGGTATGCATCTAAAGTTTTGTTTCATTAAAAGCAGAAGAGATACTACAGTATTAATAAATGTTAATTTGAATCTGGATGTACACCATGCAAAATAGACACTTGCAATATTTTCTTTGAATTGGCTTGATGTGGAAAACAAAGCCTGAGTAATCAATGCTTATGTCATTTTTCTTTCTTCTTTATGGTGCTCTAAATTGACTTATTCAACGTTAATGATTTAGTCAATTATTGTTTTAATAATCCAGGAATATGTATACAAAAAATGAAGTTAATCGGACGAATGCTGAGGCAGTTATCATGCCCACCGTTTGTGCCTGCGCGAAAAAAGACGTCCTACGCCAATGCACGCAGCCGCTACATTTTTTTCTTCTAAGTGTATGTTTTCTTTCCTGTAAAAGACACTCTTTACAATAAAAAAAGATTTAACTTAATCGGTCTAATAGTTTTCTAGCAATCCCTCATAATTATTGGACCACTCTTCAGGGCCGAGAAACAGATATGACCCCATAAGGCAATCACAACATCTCCTGAAATTCCTAGACTAGGTACTTCTTCGAAGAGGTTATGGTTATCCTCCTTAATCTCAGTAGCTTTTAGAAATCGGCAGATTTGAAACTTGTAAGTTTGTACTTTTTCTCAATCCATCTTTATACGATCCTATCTGAGATAAGTACCCATGGGTTGTGGAACGTTAAACTCAATGTCTTCGACTGCTTTTCTGATCGTTTTTCCTCAATTGACAAAGCTTCGCGTCTTTGTTTAGCTTTTACATCAGTCAATTTCATCCATAAGAGACTTCCCAGGTAGCAGAGTGACGTCAAATGACGTATTAATTTCGCGTTAATGACGTCTCTAACGTCATAAAGATGTCTTTGGACGTCATCTTGCTACCTGGGTTGTTGAATTTTCCACGGTATCTTGCAGCTAGACGTTTAATTTCTGCTGTGTATTGTTTTTTTTTGCTTTTTTTATTTCAGCTTTTGCTTCCATGTTTGTTTCAAGAAACGAAATTGAAAAAGACTACTAGATCCATATCTGTAAAAATAGTTCCCTTATTACACCAAGTATTAATTAAAAATTCTATGGTAACTCACCAAGTAGTCTGGAGAACAAATGCATCAGAATATGCCAAGCGAGGCGGGTATATAAATGCGGTGTGAACATCACAGAGAAAAATGTATAATCTGCACAAGGGATTCTGAGATCCCGACGGCACGACGCGACGCACAAAATGGTATTAACAAGAAGAGGTCTTAAGTCAAATTATACAACGTATAAGTCAAATAAGTAAGAAATAAAACTAATAAACATTCGGTGTATAAACAATGAAAATTGTAAACGTGTAGGTCAAGTCAAATTATAAAACGTGTCGGTCAAATAAGTAAGAAAATAAAACTAATAAATATTCGGTGTATAAACAATAAAATTATAAACGTGTAGATGAAGACAGTAAGAAATGAAACTACAAATTCTATGTATAGGCAATGTCAGGCGGTACGACGCAGATTGTTTCTGGGCACGGTTTACAATTTATTTAAAATAAACACGTATGCATGGTGCATAAACTCTGTATCCGTTTGCAAGTTGAGACTATTTTTTTGTAGCTTGATATAAGACATCTCTGATACAAGTCGTTTTCCTAAATATCGTTCCCTATCTAGGATTTCAACGTTCTCCCAATCAAATTCGTAGTCGAAATTAATTCTGTGTTCAATAATAACAGACTAGGTTGTTGTATTTCTGCGAATATGGTTACGATGTTCCAAAATTCTCGTTTTTAATTGCCTCATCGTCTGACCGACATATGACGCGTCGCAATTTTTACATGAAATTTTATACACCACATTTTTATTTGATTGGGTAGGGAGAATATCCTTCTGCACTTTAATAAACTTATCAAGTTTATTCAGACTATAGAACGACAAGTTAACATCTGTAACAGCTCTTTTAAATTTTTTGGATATATTAGAGACATATGGTACTGTAAACCATGTACGTTGTCTCTCTTCGTTCGTTGGTGGAGGTTCATCCTGTTTTCGAGTGCATTTGTTTAGCAGATATTTAATTCTAGTATTAATAGTGTTAAAAATGAATGTCAACGGGTAGTCGTTCTCTAAGAGAGTGTCTATTACGAATTTAAGATTTTTTAAATGATATTTCGGATGTGAAAGTAGAAATTCCCTATCGACCATGCCCATAACTGTGCCTCTTTTTTGGGACAGCAGTATATGTTGAATCATCATATTATAAGGTTGATTGTTTGGTTGTTCCTGATGCGGCTGGTGATGCACCTAGTGTTGCTGTTGATGCAGCTGCTGGTGTTGCTGATACAGCTGCTGCGGCTGCGGGTGGAACTGATGCAGAAGCTGTTGCAGCTGCTGTTGCAGCTGCTGTTGCTGCTGGTGCATTGCCGGCAAGGCCGGCAACGGCAGCTCAAAAAATAGGTCACCCAAATCCACTGGATTACGCATGTTACCTCCACCATTTTCTTCACCTTGATCCATTTCGAAACTGCTCTCGTCGTTCAATTCTTTTTCTTTTTGTGATATATTTCTTTATTACATGATATATTGCCAAATTGGAGAAGTTTAGTCATCTCTGAAGGAAATACCTCCGTGCTGAAGGATTTAATAAAGAATCATTTGTCATTAGCATATTTTATTTTAACAATTTAAAAAAAACAGATGTGCAGTGCAAAATATCCTTGGATTTAATGTTACCTAGACTATATAATTTTTTATTGTCTCCGAATTGGAGACGAATGAAACCTTGGATTAAACTGGTGGAAATGTTAAAAAAAATTATATTTAAGGAGAGAGGGTAGTAATTTGTGAATTAATGGTAATCAAATACTAGTCTTTAAGTCACACACATTGTGATTGTGATCCAAAGATACAAATTTAGATTTTGTACACAACCCGTATAGATCGTGGGCTATGGCGGTGAAGGAAACACTGAGTTTTAATTGTTGACAAAATAAAATATATTTAGAGAATATAGCAGGATAATTTTAAATCATATTCATAAATCATTATGGCAAAATTCAATAATCACATGAATCAAGAAATAATATATAATTCACATTGTAATAGTCCGTTCAATGAAAGGATTATAAACATTAGTTGAACGTATGATCTCAGTTTAAACTTGAAACGTAAAATAATAATATATTACAAGGTAATTATAAAGAAAGAATTAATATGATATGATAGCTTTGAATGTATCTTTAAACTATTTAATCACTGAAAAGACTATTAGACATGACAAAAAATAATATCATAATTAATAATTAACCAAAATAATCATGCACATATAACTTATAAGTGAACTAGCATGCCTCGCCGGGCTTCGCCCCGGAGAACATGTGTATTAAGACACGCAAATAATCTCTGCTATGATCTCGGTAACAAAAAATTATACACTTTATAGTTCTTCCTGGGAAATTCTACCCCTATTTCATATACTTTTAATAAAAATTTGGTCAATTATTTCTCGAAAAATTAGAAAAATTAAAAAAACCGGTTTCCAGAAAATCGGTAAAAAAAACTATACACTCTACCTCTACACTCCCCGGAAAATTCTACCCCTATTTCATATACTTTTAATAAAAATTCGGTCAAATGGTTTTTAATTCGAAAAACTTCTGATACCGGTTTCCAAAAAAATCGATATTAAAAGTATATGAAATTTAATAAAAATTCGGTCAAATGATTTTTAATTTCAAAAATTTCAGTACCAGTTTCTAAAGAGATCGGTAACAAAAAATTATACACTTTATGGCACTCCCCGGAAAATTCAACCCCTGTTTTATATACAATTCTTTGAAATTCCGTCAATTATTTACCGAAAAATTGAAGAAATTAGAAAAACCGGTTTCCAGAAAATCGGTAACGAAAAACTATACACCCTATAGCACTCCCCGGGAAATTCTACCCCTATTTCATATACGTTTGGTAAAAATTCGGTCCATTGGTTTCCGAGATCATAGCGGACAAAAAAAATGCAAACCCTGTTGCTTTATAATAATAGTATAGATAATGCGTTGAATAATAATCTTTATTAAACGCATTAATTCAACATCAATTCGTGAAAAACGCAACGAAGGTTTTAAAGTATTTCACATAAATCGATGTATTGTGTGTTACACCTTTGATTATAATTTCTGAGTAAATGAGCGTTGAATTCTTTGACGAATCTTGTTCAAAACAATTGAAGCAATATACATCTTATCTTAAACATTTGACGCATTATAATTCGTATTGATTAAACAAATGAATCTCTTCACAAATATGTATCGAGAAATATGAGAAATTAACTATCACAAAAAATAGAATTAAACGTATCGTAAGCTTGCATAATTTACTTTACTTGGCCAAAATGTAATAGCACGAATGAATAGTTTAATTTTGGTTGCAACCCGAAAACAAATAACTTGAGTACTCAAGTGAGATGAACGATTATCGTTCCCGTCGATAAAATGCTTCGCTGAGTGCTGAAGCCTTTTTTATGTCCTTTACTGAACGGTAGATCTCTCGAGATTTCTGGAATCAATGATCGTAACCGATACTGTTTATGAGGATCAATGATTCTTATTCAGAAATCTAAGAGTTACCTGTATCCTGGTGTCTACCGTATTTGAATGCACTTTTAGAAAAGATCCGAACGGACTATGTCCATATTAGTCGCTCCCTTGGTCTCTCCAGAATGTGTCGTCATCATCAAGAAACGGAGTAATGGCTTCGATCTTTCATACGTCCGAGAATGAGACCGCTTATAATCCTGCCGTGTGCTAATTCTGGTCTTTCGAATCCTCTCGTACTTCTTCTTTTCCAAAGAGTATCACAATTCGCAATTCAGAGAGATTCGTATTACAATTTCATTACGTATTCAAAATATACGGCAAAAGGCCAGAAACATGTCTTGACTAAATGACAAACAAGAAACGAATAACGCCGGTTGCCCGGGCCGCAAGCTTGTACATGCACGCGCGCTTTCTTCTTCACGCGGCAATCACATGAATTGAATACCGATACGTCGCGCCTCTAGTGCTTTACGCTATACAAATTTTCTAGGGAACTAGATTCGCCAACGGAAGTGAGTTTACAAAATCGCTAGTACTTTTTATGAAATGCCATAGATGGCAACATCCACCCTTCTTTCCTCAATATCTCATCGTGTTTCAAACAGATTTTAAGTTACTTTTAATTGAATAATCGCTTTAGTACCGTTATCTTGGAATAAGTAATAATTTGCGTTTTTGTTATTATTAAAAATTTATTTGATGTTTCTACCCAAACATTCGGGTCGAATACTTATTGTTAAGCAGTAACGATGCAAGAACACTCTTAATAAAGCACAAAATCGCCAATTCATAACGCACACAGAAAAATAAGTTAAATCCGGAGAAAACGCTTATAAATATTATTTTAGATTTATTAATGTTGGTACTAATTATAAATAATTAACGTTAGACGAAATATATTAGTAATTATAAAATATCGCATGTTGCGTGTACAGATCATGACATCGCACGTCCAAACGCCGTTACGCGCACGCAGAAACTTGAAAGCCGACCGTTATCAGAGAAATAGAACTAATCACTCGCACGACTGTGTGAATCACAGCCATTTGTGTCTCGATTATTCCGAAAGTCAGCCATTACAATGAGGCCTTCACTATCATACACGAGGCCAATCTTATAAAAAATGGCCGTGTAACGGCACATGAAGAAGGCGAGAAAGATAACGCACATATCACACACAGAATGGTCGAAACTCACCGAAAGATCATTATACGACAAAGCGTCCTTCTTACATGTTATAAGGCCCATCATAAAGTCCGTTCGGTCTATACTATAGGGTTATTTCGTCCGCCTGCCCTTGATGTGCGGCGGAGCTGGCCGGCCCATGTGGCGTCCCTCGCTGCAATTCTTCTTTTAGTTCAATATATCGCTTTCGATATCACATTTCTTCTCGCGGCAGACTGGTTATTTTGGAAATTCCGGTGATTTCGTTTTCGTCCGGATACGCTGCGAGATTAAGATTAAGATTAAGTAGTCCCCATAAGATTTTATAGCCAGATATATAAAGCCAGAATCGGTCGGACAAAAGCCTCTCGCAACTTCCATTATGAGCCACGTATATACTTGGACTCGCCCAGACAATTATGTATGTGTTCTGACGGCGAGGGTTCTTGGATTACTAGGTCTCCGAACCATCTATCCGTGGGTACTTCTATACTCCGCGCCGCGTTTCCGCCTACTTGGCCCCCTGGTTGGGCGCTGTTTCCATGAAGCTGTTGTTGGTGCGGGGGCTGCTGCTGCGGCGGCGGCGGTTGATGGCCGCAATGCGAATGGTTCCAATACATCAAACAGCAATCATTCGCTTTATTAGGATCTTAATAAGCGAGAGAGGTCCATATTATAGTCTCAGAAAATGCCAAAAGACGGCCAGTAGACCCAAGTACAAGGCATTCTCAGGAGGGACAACGCCCTTTACCACGCATATACAGCGTAGGATTGTTCACGTTTTCAGGCAGTTAATTATTAAATGCACACAATTGTGCAGGTACAGATTATATTGACGTTATCTTCTATGTCATGATTTCCACTTGCTCGAAGCTTCTTTTAATCGTACATTTACAGTGAAAGATTGGAATTAAACAATTTATCGAGTTAAACGCATTGACATTTCTCCCACACTTGAGTATAACGTTTGAAAGTTGATATTTTTCTTTTTATATTTTTGTCTATATGTCTATGCTTCTAATATTCTTTGCGTTTCCTTTTATTACTGAAAAAATCGATCTGCTTGCATTGTATAATTTTAATATTTCTATTGAATAATAAGTGAGAACAGCTGTGATCCAGGCTCTCGTAAGATTTTTTTATTTTTATTTTTATCTATATGTAATAATTTTTTGGCGTAAATAAAGTATTCATTTTTCCTGTACATGGATTTAACAATTTTAACATCTCTGTTTATAATTTTAGATCGACAAATGCGTATTCTGTCTTGTTGTAAAATGTTGAGACGTGCATGCTGACGTTTCGTTACATATTCTTCGCAACGCGAGAACTGACACGAAACGCATCACATATAGGTATATCGCGCTAGTGTCGCAATTGCGGTATTAAGCAGCATATTGTCCAGTTGTGCTGTATTTGTCTATATAGACCGAACAGATCCTTCGCCAGCGCGCCATCCCCCAGGTGGACACTTGGGACTTGTGATGGCACGACTCTGTTCACTAAAATTCGGAATTATTTAATATTCCATCATCTCGTATACTGTACTTGCATTTAATGTGCATCTTAATTTTAATAAATAATGTATTATGTAATTTACTTTACTACACATAGAATATGTACGATAAGCGAAATATTATATTATTTAATATTTGCTTTTCGCACATTATAGTCTATATCTACAGTTAAGCAAATTATATAATTAATATAGATACTTATTTATTAAAATCCAGATGCACATTAAATGCAAGTACAGTATATGAGATGGAATATTAAATAATTCCGAATATATATGCATTTCTAAAATATATATATAATACAGAACATGGAGCCTTTTTAGAGATTCTTAAAAGGTACTCTTTTGAGCCTTTCACATGGAGAAAACGGCAATAAGTGACAATTTCTAGCATCAAGGGAGGACAATAACCAAGTAATGGATAAGCTTACATTGGTCCTCTAAATTCCGCGGAACTTGTAGGTCTAATCTAGGATAAAAATTTCGACAACATTTATACTTACTCGCTCGTACAGTATTCTCGATGTACTTCTTGCGCATGTTTTACGCAATCTTCTTCGGCGTTAAAAATTCTGTTGCACAATTTGCATTTGTGTGCACATACTAGATAAAATAAATAATTGATATCTTCAAACGTTAACTTCTTATTTGAATCCATTTTGTCACGACGACGATGACCTACTGTTTACTAAGCTCAACGCGCGTTTGGAATACTGATCAAAAAGGTCGAAAAGGAATTTATTTATTTACACTTCTTTCTATTTAATAGAATAATGCTGGGAATGCTGGGTCTACAATGCGAGTCGCAAGAATTGACCAATCACAGTCGATTATTTTTCTCATTCGAAAGTTGGACTACCGAAGAAGTAATCTAATCTAGATTAATAAGAAAGTTGGATTTTAGAAGTTTACTAGAAACTCAGATTTTAAAAATTAGATTCTAAAAATCGAATTGCATATACACGTGCGCGCACAGCCACGTGTTTGGAATTGTAAGTTTTATTAAGTTCATTGTGTATATTCGTTATAACAGTTATATTAAATGTCTTTTTTGATTAAAAAAATTGACTTGTTTTACCTTCTTAAAAAATAATGGTCTTGTTAATAATTAGAGGGATGATACGAATATCTGCGAAGAACAATAAGTATATACATTTACATACTTAGCGCGCGCGCGTTCCTATTAAATGAGAAATGATCTCTAAAGTAACAATAAAACACCAGAATTTGTACCATTTATATTTGCAATATATTAAATAATTATTAATTAGATACAATCATGTGTGCGATAGTAATTTAGAGTCATATCATTTCTAAATACACTTTTTTCTTCTTTCCCTCGCTGTTTTACTTTTTCCATTTTCGTAATATTTTAACAATTTTTTTCTTTACCTCGCGAGAATCTTAATTATTATGACACGTATTGCATACACCGGATATACACATAAAACATTGGATTTGTCTATTGCAGCTCTTTCCGCGGGACGAGTACGATTTCCGAGGCGTCCAGATTTCTGGTAGTATTTTTTACGCTGAACAAAAAATTAAATAGGTCTTATAGGGCTAACTGCTCTAGTTTTCGAGATATGACACACACACACACGTGTGTATGCCCTGCTTTATAGAAGTTGTGATTTTCGTTAAAGCAGGGCAAACACACACACACACACGTGTGTATGTCCTGCTTTATAGAAGTTGTAATTTTCGTTTCATGTTGCAAAATATTGCAAACGGATCTCGTAGCACAAAAGTAATAATGATATAAAATAGTATATTAGTACATTTTGTAAAGATATGAATCGGATCCTCAATATATTTGCGAATATTCATGTGCCACGAGGCAGATCACGGCGCACTTGCACGCGCATGCCACATCGTGTAGAAAATTGTTAATAGAAATTAAGTTATAAGTAATCTACCGGAAATTTATACACCGTTTGACGCAAAAACTCAGCACGAATCACCACATATATAATTTCTTAAGAAATAACGTACTTTTATACTTTATCTATAACACCTTTACGCAGCACTCACGTCCGTCCTCCTTCGTGTCCACTGCCAGAATCCGTGAATCCACTGTCTAGCATTAGTGACTACAACTCTCTTTATATGAAGACAGATTAGTTCCGAACAAGGTAACTACGTACAACAATATATCACGTAGATTATATAGAAACAAATCTCCTACAGAAATATCCTTCATTTTGAGAAGAAAAGCTCTCGAATTTTAACTTCGCAAATTTCCAAAAAGTCCAAACATTTAAATTGATTTTTTTAAATCTAAAAACAATTTTTATCTCGATTTATTTTTTACTAAACATTAACCAAAAATAAAAACTTATTTTTTCCATCAATAAAATCAATAAAAATTTTATAAAACATCACCAGCGCGGACTTTGTTTCCCGAAAAGATAGTCCCAGCACCCACCAGCGTAGCCGGTGCGGACTCTGGAACAGTCCCCACCCACTGGTTTGTTTTATAAAACATCACCGGTGAGGACTCTGTCACTCAAAAGTGACAGTCCCAGCATCCACCGGTGCTTTACTGAACCATAACAAATACAAGAAAAATTTATATACATAAATTATGTTTTCTGCTCGAATTCCTCTTTTATCTTCCAGTTCATTGGCCTTATCTCTTTTAATACACTCTATATATCCTTGTTTTCATAAATCGTTAATCGTATCAATATTTGAAATATCGATACTGTATCGCCCATCTCTACTTTAAACTATTATCTGCGATCAAAAAGACATATACTGAGTGTGATACATTTCTCTAATGGAATATCAAAGAATGGAATATCAAAGTTAGCCATTAGAAGCCGCCATATTGGATCTGCTATTTAAAATTTTGAAATTTTGACCCTAAAATCGTCATCAGCGACACAAAAAACCTCTTACAGATAAGTTTTTATGTAACGAAATTATTCGCTCTCACCGGTTTTGGCACGAAACGTTACTTTTAGGCTCACCAGTGAACTGATTAATTGTTCAACCAAAATATAAAATACACTGTAAAATATATGTTTATTATACCTGTCTTTTAACATAAATATGAAAGACAAATCAAAATTATAGCAAATACAACTAAAAATATAATCTGGTTTCTTGGTTGAAGCTTGGAATATATTGAATATAATGCATCTATTAAAATTAAAAATAATATATTAATATATAAATTTTGAGTTTCAAAATAATCATTAAAAACAGTACTTACCTTTAAAAAATGTAGAGATCGCCGATATATCGATCATTGTTATTTAATTGTGAAATCTTCTTAATGGGTAATGGGTAATGGCTTTCAAGAAGTGACGAACACTGGTCGAATCGCGATCGCGAAATCACAGTCTGTGATAAGAGACTTGTTGAATTTTCCACGGTATCTTGGAGCTAGACGTTTAATTTCTGCTGTGTATTGTTTTTTTGCTTCTTTTATTTCAGCTTTCGCTTTCATGTTTGAAGTTTTAGCATCAGCTACTAATTTGTTTAATTCAAAACTGTATTTTTATTACATTGCCAATGTTATGGCATTTGGTGTTGCTTTCAATATTTTTTATGAATTCGTGCATGACAGTTTTTTGGTTCAAGTTCGTGGGGAGGTAAAAATTATTGCCAAATTGGAGGAGTTTAGTCATCTCAGAAGGAAGTACCTCCGTGTTGGAGAAGTTAATAAAGAATCATTTGTCATTAGCATATTTTATTTTAACAATTTTAAAAGAACAAATATGCAGTGCAAAATATCCTTGGATTTAATGTTACCTAAACTATATAATTTTATATTGTCTCCGAATTGAAGACGAATGAAACCTTGGATTGGTGAAATAGTTAAAAAAAATTATATTTAAGGAGAGAGGGTAGTAATTTGTGAATTAATGGTAATCAAATACTATTCTTTAAGTCACACACATTGTGATTGTGGTCCAAAGATACAAATTTAGATTTTGAGTTACGATTTTAACTGAATAATCGCTTTAGTACCGTTATCTTGGAATAAGTAATAATTTGCGTTTCCGTTATTATTAAAAATTTATTTGATGTTTCTACCCAAACATTTGGGTCGAATACCTAGTCAGTCAGGCTGGCTTATAAACTATTGTAAACTATTTGTCAAATATTGCGAGTATTATACTGGCGCACATATGTCAACGGCTGCGTACACCGTCCATCATCCATATCTGCGCGTGTCGTGCAGTCGCGTCGCTGTCGATGGGAAAGAGCAAGTCCTTGCTGAACAACGTGATCCTGTCACTCACCCGCAGGACGTCCAACGCGAGCGAGCGCAACCGACACGGTTCCTAGGTGACCAGCGTTTCAACTCCTCCATCAAATACATTGACCAGGAGGCCTGGGAGTCCGGCGGTAACAGCACGGACACTACCGATTATTTTGATCTTGAACCCTCGCCCGGAGCGGACGCTGATTTCGCCGAGCGAAATAATGGTCGCTTTGAACAGCAACAACAGTATTATCAATGAACGACAGGATGAAAATCATCAGATTCCGCGTTCCTTGCCGTCGTCGACGAAGAAGTAAAACAATAACGGCAGCAGTTGGCGCCGCAAGTTTATGCTACGTCGTCGCTCCAACGATTCCTTGAACTTGAACAACGGTGAGACACGTTCCTCCTCGCCGAGCGAATCGATAGCGAAGTCCTTATCCTGGATCGAGAAATCCTTGTTCAGATGAGGGGCAACAAGGCAGCAACACCACGGCGACGACCATCGGTGTAATTTGACGTGACCGGAAGCCCTTAGATAGCCACCGCCTCTGTCGACGACATACCGTCTCTGGAGAACAGCTTTAGCTAGCCCGAAAAGGAAAATGACGATGAGGAGCAGGCTGGTCCGGAGTTTGAGACGGAGAACTCATCCTTACCGTGCAGCCCAGCGGCCGCGTCCATCGTTGGCTTGGACTTTCTCCACGGTGCCCTATTACGATTTCCTGTCAATGAACGGCGGCGCAATGCGGCAGGGGATCACCAGCACCAGCTCGCCCCAGCTACCGTCCGATGTGAGTTTGCATTTCAGCGTGGACTGCCCGCCAATACTTGCAGCTTTTACGGTGAGGACAGCAGTCCGAGCATGGACTCGTTGAAATTCAAAGGGTCTGGACGCGACCGGGTACCGCGAGATCTTGCCCGAATCTGGAACGACATAGCGCCGGCTGCTCTTCAGCCAGCAGCTTGTCGAGCCCGAGATCGAGACCGGGTCCGGCCGGGCCATGTTTCAAGCTTTTCGAGGAAGGCGACGTACAAGTGTGCTACCTGAATCAAATCCGGACCTTTTTAAAGAAGACCCTGTGCAGCAAGTTCCTTAGACGCTGGGAGACCCATTATCTCTATTTCAACGACTGTTGCCTGTTCTCCAAGACGCTGACGGGTTTTCTTCAGCAACCTGTTCCGTACAGCAAGAACAGTCGGAGATCCGAAAGTACGTTGTCGCCAGGTGGGATCCTGCGTATAAGAACTCTCAGTATTGTCCTACCAGACGGTTCGCTTCTTCTGCAAGACGCTTACACGAGGGAGCAGTGATATCGCTTGATGTGATAGAAAAATATCTTTCAAGGAAGGCGACATATATACAAGTGTGCTGTTTGAATCAAACCCAAACCTTTGTAAAGCAGATCCTGTCCAGCAAGTTCCTTAGACGCTGAGAGACGCATTATCTCTATCTCAACGACTGTTGCCTGTCCTCCAAGACTGACGGGTTTTTTTCAGCAACTTGTTCCGTACAGCAGCACGTCGGAGATCCGAAAGTACGTTGTCGCCAGGTGGGACACTGCGTATAAGAACTGTCTCAGCATTGTTTTATCAGACGGTCCGCTTCTTCTGCAAGACAGTAACACTTACACGAGGGACCAGTGATACCGCTTGAGATTGAAGAAAAATATCTCAAATACCAACACGTGTTGATGAGCACTCGAGAAGAGGAGGTACTGCGCGAATTGTGCACCATGATGGACTTCACCCTGTGACATTGAGTCTAACCTTGAAGCCGACGTTAGACTATTTCTGTCGACTGACAGTTTACTAACGGTTACCTTCGTTTTGTTTGGAACTGTAATGAAAATGACTTTTTTTTGGTCGGGTATTCTGATGTGTGCAGATTCTGCATAAGTGAAGAAAGTACGGAATTATCTGTAAATTGCCATTCCAACGACTCGTCCGTGAGATCGCTCAGGATTTCAAGACTGATCTCCACTTCTAAAGTTCTGCTGTAATGGCTCTTCAAGAAGCTAGCGAGGCGTTACCTTGTACGTCTTTTCGAAGATACGAACTTGTGCGCTATTCAGGCTAAAGCGAGTCACTATCATGCCGAAAGATATCCAACTGGCACGTTGTATCTGTGGCGAGCGAGCTTAGGCGCAACAAATTTATAAAATAAACAATCTAAAAACACGAAGGTGGTCACATTATTACGATCATTATCTTCTATTTTTTATTGTAAAAGTGTCCAAAGGAGATGGATTTTTATTTGAACTTGGTTACTTAACCCTTTAGGGGCCTGTGTACATAATTATGTACATATACATAAAAAAAAAAACGAAAAAAACGAAAAAAAAGCAAAAGAAACGAAAAAAAAACAAAAAAAAACTAAAACAAAAAACTAAAAAAACTAAAGCACTCATCAGGGACGTCTTTTAAGACTATTTTATAAAATATAACATTTTACTCCAATGGGATCGATGTGTGGCCCCTAAAGGGTTAAATACTGCAGTTTCAAACATTTGTATTGACAATTACAGTACAATTAGAGTACAATTAAACGTGTTAAAAAAACTCTGAGTTCCGAAACATATAGATGCTAGGTATTATTTTAGACGCGAAAAATATGCAAACGAAGAAATAGATATAAGATATGTTCTAAGCGAAGACCAACTAACCGATATCTTTAGAAAAAATTTTTTTTTTATTAAGGCTCTTGGTCCCTGAGCCGAGAACTCCGCGTTGACGGTGGCGACGTACCGTCGCGGTAAAAATAAGAACTCTCTCCAATGGAGAATTCTATTCTTTGTGACATGTTGACAATCTATTTTGTCCTGCATGGTATTTTGTTATTATTCGCTCTGTACTTGTGCTGTAATATTTAATGTATTTTTGAAACTCGTAAAATTGACCGAGGAGTAAGATTTGTAAGGAACACATATGCGGAGGAACATTTTCCACTCCTTTTGATAGTTGTCAAACGGCTCGTTTTCTCGTATTTTTAGGCTTTGTTTTATGGTTGTTTGTTTATTGTCGAGGGAAAAGATAAGAATAGTCCCCGGTCAATTTTTGAAGTGTTCTGAAATGATCTACAGTGATTTTTTATTGAAATGTCTTTTTATTTGAGAATGCTACGTAGGACAAAATAGAGTAATTTCTCGCCTCGATAGTAAGAAATTCAATATGACCGCGGTGACTACCCAGGAGCCTTAAAGGATAGATTTGTCACATTGTGCAATAAAATTGGTATTACAGAAGCACTTAAATAGTGCGGATGTGTTAGAAATGAAGTTCAAGTATTCGTACACTTCTGTTTGGTGTATGCCAAGAGAGTAGATAATGATGTTATCTGTTCAACCTTTCTCTGTTTCTTTTATTGTTAGTTTTAGGTCCGTTTTCATTTTCCTTTTTATTCTGTATTTCTGTAGATAATTTAAATAACTGCTGCAAATTAATATGGCAACACAATATACAATTTTACTACACAGAATAAGGATACAATTTACATACCATGCGCGTGGCCATGTGGGCACCATATAAAAGCCAGGCTTAATTGTCTGGAAGCAGATGTGCAATGGCGGAAATAGCAAAAGAAAGAACGGAATTATGTTTATTGCGTTCATTTGTTAATAGCGCATTTTAAAGTTTAAGTCTAAAGTAATAGATAGATAAAATATCGCAATTATCCGCCATTTTGGCTCTACAACTACTATGCGACCACACAAAGAAACGCGTACGTACATATAATGTTTCACACACAGAATCAGGTTAGGAAAATTGCACTTAATGTGTAGCTATGTTACATTATGTAATAAGATAAGTGTGCATTATATCCATTATTCGACGCCATTTGACTCTAAATGCTAAGCATTGAGTCTTATGAATTGCGATTACAGACATCTATATGTTATATACTAGACTGCTAATTTCCACAAAATCATTTCCACGTGGATCTGAAAAGTATGTACATAACTCATGCGTTGTGTAAAAGATATGAATGTTACTTAATTGGTTGAATTTCAAGCAATATGTGTTACATATCTACCATTTCCTCTTTTATTTACAGATGCGCAGATGCTAACTCGTCATATATATGTGATACAAATTTTTTGGAATTCATGTTTTTGATACGGTATAAAGGAGTAGCAATTTAGTATACACACATACGTGACGCATACATACATGAATCTAATGGTTGGAACAAAGGAGGCATCTTTCGGACTTGCTTCATTAGTTAGCTGATTTACGTAGAATTTCCTTTATCTGCTTTTGTGTTACCTCGGTCATATATATTTTTTATTTTTCATATTTTTCATATTTTTCACGTTTTTATCGTGGTCTCTCGCGTTTTTCCCCAATTACTTAAATGTTCAAAAATTGGGCCTGCGATATTTGGTGAGCAAAAGCATGTAGCGGAATTTACGGTAATATTGACCATGGACTGGAAAATACATAGCACACCGTATCACATACTTTTCTCTCTAAAGTGTCCGGAAGCACCGAAAGAGGAAAAGAGAGAGAAATATACTTCTCTCTCCAAAGTGTCCGGAAGTATGGAAAGAAAAAAAGAGAGAAGATGGTTCTTTCTCTAACTTCCTCCGTACGTTATAATAAACTGTAGGCAGTTGCCAGTCCATATCTATAAGTTCCTTGTATGGGACGAATTGTTGTCCATGGATGTATAATATAGATGTCTGTGATTGCAGTATTTTGTCTATCTAGTTACTTTAGCACGTCTTATCCTAGAGCGTCTAATTTAGTAGAGCGCGCGTAATACGAACACATCTGTCTCTTCTTGACTCTTTAGGGACCTGTGCACATAATTATGTACATTAAAAAAAAACAAAAAAAAAAAAAACATGAGTTCCGAAACATATAGATGCTAGGTATTATTTTATACGCGAAAAATATGCAAACGAAGAAATAGATATAAAATATGTTCTAAGCGAAGACCAACTAACCGATATCTTTAGTAAAAAAATTTTTTTATTAAAGAATAGATTTGTCACATTTACTACGTTTACGCGAGCGTTACTTTTGTAGTAGCTTACGATATATCACTCGTTTACGCTGAATAAATTTACTACAAAATCCTGTTTACGCGAAGGAATTATCGTAAGTTACTACAGAAGTAACGCTCGCGGAAACGTAGTATATGTGCAATAAAATTGGTATTACAGAAGCACTTAAATAGTGCGGATGTTAGAAATGAAGTTCAAGTATTTGTACGCTTCTGTTCGGTGCATGTTATGAGAGTAGATAAATGATGTTATATGTACAATTTTTCTGTTTTTTTTTTATTGTCAGTATGGCGCTAGGCCCGTTTTTATTTTCATTTTTATTATGTTTTTTTGTGGGTAATTTAAGTAACTATTGCAAATTAATATGGCAACACAATATACAATTTTATTGCACAGAATAAGGATACAATTTACGTACCATGCGCGTGGCCATGCGGCACTGTGTAAAAGCCAGGCTTAAGTGTCTGAAAGCAGATGTGCAATGGCGGAAATAGCAAAAGAAAGAACGGAATTATGCTTATTGCGTTTACTTGTTAATAGCGCATCCTAAAGTCTAAGTCTAAAGTAGATAGATAAAATATCGCAATTATCCGCCATTTTGGCTTTACAACTATGCGACCACACAAAGAAACGCATACATACATATAATGTTTCACACACAAAATCAGGTTAGGAAAATTACACTTAATGTGTAGCTATGTTACATTATGTAATAAGATAAGTCTACATTATGTCCATTATTCGACGCCATTTGACTCTAAATGTTAAAGCATTAAGTCTTATGAATTGCGATTACAGACATCTATATATTATATACTAGACTGATAATTTTCACGAAATCACTTCCACGTGGATCTGAAAAGTATGTACATAACTCATGCGTTATGTAAAAGATACGAATGTTACTTAATTGATTGAATTTCAAACAATATGTGTTACATATCTACTATTTCCTCTTTTATTTACGACGGATGCGCAGATGCTTACTCGTCATATATATGTGATACATATTTTTTGGAATTTATTTTTTTGATACGGTATAAAGGAGTAGCAATTTAGTATACACACATACGTGACGCATACATACATGAATCTAATGGATGGAACATAGGAGGCATTTTTCGGACTTGCTTCACTAGTCAGATATGGAACCATAGATCTTATAGATATGCAGGCTAATTGTTACAAAAATATAATTACCGTAATCAGCTGATTTACGTAGAATTTCTGTTATCTGCTGTTGTGTTTGCTCGGTCATATATTTTTTTTTTCCATATGTTTTTATCGCGTTTTTTCCCAATTACTTAAATGTTTAAAAATTGGGCCTGCGATATTTGGTGAGCAAAAGCATGTAGCGAAATTTAAGGCAATATTGACCATGGACTGGCAATACATAGCACATCTTGTCGCGTACTTCTCTCTCTAAAGTGTCCGGAAGCACCGAAAGAGGAAAAAAGAGAGAAATATACTTCTCTCTTTCCAAAGTGTCCGGAAGTATGGAACGAAAAAAAGAGAGAAGATGGTTCTTTCTCTAACTTCATCTGTACGTTATAATAAACCGTAGGCAGTTGCCAGTCCATATCTATAAGTTCCGTGTATTGGACGAATCGTTGTCCATGGATATATAATATAGGTGTCTGTGATTGCAGTACTTTGTCTATTTAGTTACTTTAGCGCGTCTTATTCTAGAGCGTCTAATCCAGTAGAGCGCGCGTAATATGAACACACATCTACCTCTTTTTAAGTAAAGAGTTATTTTGCTGCATACATTGATAAGTAATCAGGTTGTTTTATAACGACCTGACTACTTATCAATGAACGCTCTAAAATGTTTGTACCCTAACAGAGCGTCGTGGTGTATGTTGCGCTTGATCAAAAAGATGATTAGGTTCTGTCTGTAGAGAAACACGGATATTAATTTGTGTTTTGTTTCGAGATTGTTCGGCATGTCTCTTGAGAAACATCGTCTTGTTCATTCCGTTCATGCAATTTAAAACTCTAGTAATAATCATAAGTTTGAGACTTTACAGGAGTGTTTACTTTCTATGGAACGCATTTGATTTACACATCTTATCCAGAAACAGCCATCATTGAACGACATCTTATAATGCAACTTTTTAAATCGATCTGTAATTCTATCGAATTTCCATTTTTCATCTTTCGAATAATTTTTACACGCTACTCTCTCCCCGCACGAAAAATTTGTATTTAATGTGTTTGTATTACTAAGAGTTTGGATTTTTTCTGCTAGTTTTTGTTGGAACACAAAGGGAATTAACTCAGTCAGAAGTTATTAAATTTAACACATTTCGTTGTTCGAAAGCGAGAAAAATGTAGTCAATCAACCGAAAGCTTCTGACAGTCTTATTTTATTTAGTAGGTAACATTACATCTAATCTAGTGCATAGTTTTCTGTTGAGAACATTTTCCGCAGGAGACATGTTATTGCATATGGCATTGTTCTATACTGTAATAATAATTTATTTAATGCTAAAATTCTGTAAGACTCTTGATAATAAAAAATTATTATAGTGATTTGATGACTACGAGAGTAACAACGCGGTTCTTGGTGCGTAATTTATAAGAACTATTTATTTTTAAATTACAATAATTTCCGTACGTTATTTAATGCTAAATCGACATTTAAAGAATCACAGTTTATACGACGTAAAACTTGTTTGTATAAAACGTTCAGCCTGACTATTTGTTGGTATATTATACGAAGCCGTATACTTTATGTTTACCATTTACTCGTAGGAATTATTGAAATTTATGTGAAGCAAATGTTTTACCATTTTCTGTAAATACAGTTTGTGTGGTAGATCAAAACTATTCCGAAAAAATTTTTTTGTTTGTTTCCGATTGATTCCGATCATTTCCGACACAGTAGGTGGAGGAGGGATATCACGGAATCACGCGTTCTTGTCGATATTCGCGCGACTCACCCGACTCGTGCTGCCCGCCCACGGGTGGCATCCCCAATGACGAGAGGAATTCGGTACTCGCTCGCGCCGTACTCCGCAGGTGCGCGAGCCGGAGAACGGAAGAGAGGGACTCATCAGTCGAACGTCGTGAAGCTCACACGTTACCGTTTTTCGCATGTGCAAACTTGGAGTGCTCGGTCGCCCATCGCAGACCACGAAGGCCTAATCGCTTGATATCCTGCCTATCTATGACTGCTTGATATCCGGCCTATCTGTGACTGCTTGCTATCCTGCCTATCTGTGCCTGCTTGCTATACCTGCCTGTCCGTGCCCGCTTGCTATACCGGACTGTTGCATGCTTTCGCCTTGCACGCCAGAGATCTCGCCAACGGGAGGACGACGTCGACACCCAGGAGGCGCCGGGCAACGACACGGTGAGTCGCCTCGCATTTTTCTTTGATATTCGTTTGCTTGCTTCGCTTTATTCACTTTCGCGAGGGCACGGGCCCTCTGGTCCTTCGAGAAAATTTGTCGACCAATCGCAAATCCGGGGAGCGCCTCATACCCCCCCGTGCATTGGTCCTTCGAGCTGTCGATGCTCGCCGTGGACAATGAGGCACAGAGGCCAAATTTCCTAGTTAGATACCCTACCGTGGCTGGACTGATTAAGGATTTTGAGGCGGCTCACCTCAAAATAATCCAAGACGCCTCAGACGAGGAGTTTACCGCGGAAGACGCAATCCGTAAAGAATTCGATACGATACGCTTCGGAGTAATCGGGCGTTATGAGAAATTTGTGGGCGCCGACCGAGCGGCCGCCGCGGCCGCTCAGGCCCCGGTCCAAACGTCGTCTATCCGACTGCCCAAAATCTCACTTCCGGAATTCTCGGGAGATCTCGCGCTTTGGCCCTCGTTCATCGCGTTGTTCAACGTTTCTATTCACGAGAATCGGAGCATCTCCTCCATGGAGAAGTACCAATATCTGGTAGCCTCATTGAAAGGAGAAGCGCTCAACGTCGTGAAGAACCTCCCCCTCTCCGCCGACAACTACGCGATAGCCTACGACGCCCTGATTTCGCGATATCAGAATAAGCGGAACTTAGCGGATTACCACGTGGACTTAATGCTAAACGCCAAGCCGTTAAAATTGGAGTCAGTCGCCCCTCTCCGCACGTTGTTGGACACATTTACCGAAAATACGCGAGCACTGAACTTGTTAGGGTTCCCCACGGACTCTTGGGACTATTTACTCCTCAAATTCTTGTTAGAAAAACTACCTCGTTCGCTTCGCGAGAAATTCGAATCCGAACACCGGGCAGAGGAGATACCAAAGTACGCGCAACTCACGAAGTTCCTATCGGATCACTGCCGGGTACTCGCGTCCGTATCGGGCCCCACGAATATGTCGATCAAGTCACAGTCGCCTTCGGCAAAAAAATCCGCATCGGCCTCGTCGCTTGCTACTCAGACTGCCGAGTGTCCGGTGTGCAAAGAACAACATCTCGTGTTTAAGTGCCCTCGGTTCTTGAAATTGTCCCCTCGGGAAAGGCATTCGACGGCTAAGGCTTCGAACTTGTGCTATAACTGCCTCCGCGCGGGCCACAGCGTTAATGACTGTCCATCGTCGTGGACGTGTCGGTCGTGTAAGGCCAAACATCACACGCTCCTGCATTTTGAGCAGAACTCGGGCTCGGCAAATGCACCCACAGACGCCGAACCGCCCTCCGAATCGGGGATAACGTCATCGCAGGGAAGCGAACCCCTCGTTAGCATGGCTAGTGTCGCGCGGTCGAATCCGATCGTATTGTTGTCAACGGTACAAGCCGAAGCGCTCGACGCACACGGAAATCCCTTCCCCGTTCGTATTCTGTTAGATAGCGCGAGCCAACTAAACTTTATCTCCGAAAGTTGCATGCAGAGGGGTGGTTTCGGACGAACCAAGTGCCATACGGTAGTTCTCGCGGTAAATGATACAAAGGCGGCTGCAACTCGAGGCCGCACCTCACTCGTAATACAAGCACAGGGCAGGGAAAGCACGCGCACCCCAGTAGAGGCTACGATTCTTCCGCGCATCTCCGCCCCGTTACCTAGCAGTCAGGTCGAGCGAAGAGCGTGGAAGCATTTGAACGGATTGCGGCTAGCTGATCCGCGGTATCACCGACCCGGTCCCATCGACATCCTGATCGGCGCAGAAATCTTCGCGTCGTTACTTCGGGATGGCCGTCGCGTGGGAAAGAAGGGCGAACCAGACGCCTTCAATTCCGTCTTCGGCTGGGTCCTCGTCGGTTCGGTATCGACGCAGGCGCCGGGATCCACACATTCGTTTATGACTCTCGATTCGTTGGACGCATCTCTTAGTCGATTTTGGCAACTAGACGAGATTCCATCGGTCCCACCGTATTCGCAGGAGGATAAACGTTGCGAGGAATTATTCGCTCAGACCACGCGTCGGGACGCGTCCGGTCATTTTGTCGTATCGTATCCTTTCAAAAGGGATAAACCTTGTTTTGTCGGCACGCGTCAAGTAGCCCTAAATAGATTTCGCGCACTTGAGCGTCGCTTTAAATTAGATGCAGAGTTTAAATTGAACTGTAACAAATTCATGCAGGATTATTTGAATAACGGTTATATGAAAATGATTGAACGGCCGTTCCGGTGGACGGACCTGTATTCTATTTGCCCCATCATGGGGTAGTTAAATCGGATAGCACTACCACAAAATTGCGGGTCGTATTTGACGCCTCGGCGAAGGACTTGAACGGCGTTTCGTTGAACGACGTATTGCGATCCGGGCCTAAGTTACAGACGGATATAGTCGTGATATTGTTGAGGTTCCGGGTAGGCCGCGTGGCGCTCACTGCGGACGTCAGACAAATGTTCCTTCGGATCTTGGTTGAGCGCGGTCAATGTGACTACCAGAGAATAGTCTGGCGTTTCTCGGAGAATGATCCGATGTTAGACTACTTGATGTTGACTGTCACTTTTGGATTGACGTGCTCTCCGTTCCTGGCAATCGCCTGCTTGTTGAAGTTGGCAACGGAGGGCAGAGTGAGCTACCCTCTGGCCGCGGCGGTCATGGAGGAGAGCGTCTATGTCGACGACGTGGTGGCGAGCGCCGAATCTGAGGGGGAAGCCCGTGAGCTTCAGCGGCAGCTACAGGCTTTGCTTAGAACCGCGGGTTTCGAGCTCAGGAAATGGGCCAGCAGCCATCCGTCAGTCTTGGCAGATCTTGATCCAGAGCTTTGCAGTCAATCATTGCTATCGTTTGAACCCTCGGAAGATCAGTTTCTCAAAGTTCTCGGACTTCGTTGGTATCCTCAAACGGACAACTTCGGCTTTCAGGTCCACCCGTTGGACAGAGATTGTACCAAACGCACCATTCTTTCGGAACTGGCTCGTATTTTCGACTCGTTAGGCTTTCTGACTCCCCTCACGTTTGCAGCTAAGAGACTGATACAGCAACTCTGGGTGCTCAAATTAGAGTGGGACGATAGGCCTCCTTCGGAAGTATGTTCTCGATGGGGACGATACAAATCGGAACTCCCCGCGCTAGCTTCCATTCGCATACCTCGTACTATCGCCATGGCCAACGTAATCCGACGGGAGATACACGGATTTTGTGACGCGAGTGAACAGGGCTACGGAGCCGTTGTATATATCAGAATCGTCGCCGAGGACGGGGTACTGATTCGAATGCTCAGCGCCAAGTCAAAGGTGGCCCCGCTTAAGGCCATCACCTTGCCGAGACTCGAGCTTTGCGCAGCCGTTTTACTGTCGGACTTAGCGGAGTATATCGGGAACATCCTCCGGCCTAAGATTACTATCGACGGCACGTACGCGTGGTCTGATTCCGAGGTCGCGCTCGCCTGGATACGTTCGGCCCCCCACCGTTGGAAGACGTTTGTGCGTAATCGTGTGGCCCGCATCCAGTCCAACACAGATATCTCTTGCTGGAGACATGTCGACACCAAGTCTAACCCCGCCGATTGTTGCTCAAGGGGCTTGTTTCCTCAAGAATTAGTGGATCACCAGCTTTGGTGGACTGGCCCTGCGTGGCTCGCCGAATTCGAACCCACTCCAGAAACGATATTGGAAACTGACGATTTTCCGGAGGAAGAAAAATCTCATGCTTTTGTTGTCGTAAATCCTGCTGATGTCGTAAACTCTGCTTCTGTTGTTGATTCGCTTCTCGATCGTTTTTCGTCATTGGATAAACTCGTTAGAATATTCTCTTATTGTCTTCGTTTTGTTAATCGACTCAAGTCGAATTCACCCCACAGAACTCTTGTTGTAGACCAAGTCGAATTCCATTCGACCCTGCTATACCTCGTTAAAGTTGTTCAATCTTGTCGCTTTGCAGAGGATCTCGATAGGTTGAAACGCAATCAACATTGCTCCAAACCTCTGCGACAACTCGCCCCTTTCGTGGACGCGCGCGGAGTCCTCAGGGTGGGCGGTAGACTCACGCACTCCGCAATGTCTCATGAGGCCAAGCATCCCGCGTTATTGCCCGGTAAGCACCGGCTCACGGAACTCATAGTGGAGCGCACCCACCGCCTACACTTGCATCCGGGGCGTCGAGCGTTGCATTACCTACTACTGCAGCATTTTTGGATTCTGGGGGCCCATCAGGCCATCAAACGTTGTTTGTCGCGTTGTTACCAATGTTTCCGGGCGAACCCGCGTACCTTGCAACCGCCCATGGCGGACCTACCGCTCGACCGGGTACGTCAGGCCAAACCCTTCTCAATCGCCGGGGTCGACTACGCGGGCCCCTTCTTTGTATATAATCGTCGTTCTCGCGGGGCAACGCCGTTCAAGGCGTACGTGTGCATTTTCGTTTGCTTTACCACGAAGGCGGTTCATTTGGAACTTGCTTTTTCCTTATCTACAGACTCGTTTTTGTCAGCTCTGAGGCGTTTCATCGCTAGGCGCGGTCGCTGCTCGCGGATCTACAGCGACTGCGGCACCAATTTCGTGGGGGCTCAGCGCGAGCTCGTCAGCTGCATGGAGGCGGCCTCAGGGCGAGAACAAATCCAGTGGTCCTTTAACCCCCTTCCGCGCCACACTTTGGTGGCCTCTGGGAAGCGGGGGTTAAGGCGACAAAGACCCACTTGAAACGCGTGGTGGGAGCGCAGATCCTCACGGTGGAGGAATTCAGCACCCTCCTAGCACAGGTAGAATCCATCCTGAATTCCCGACCTTTGTGCCCCACCAGCTCGGATCCCCACGACCTCGGGGTGCTCTCCCCGGGGCACTTTATCACATTAGAGCCGCTCGTAGCGGTTCCCTATCCCGACCTAGACCCGGTGCCGATAGGCAGACTCGATCGATGGCAGCTGGTGCAGCACATGCACCAACAGTTCTGGAAACGGTGGCATGAAGAATATCTACACACCCTCCAGCAACGACCAAAGTGGTTAAAGCCGGCTGACGCGATATCAAAGGGCACGTTGGTCCTTCTAAAAACCGAAAACGCCCCTCCTCTGGCGTGGAGACGAGGGCGCGTCGAGGAATTGCATCCGGGTCGTGACGGGGTCGCCCGGGTCGCTACGGTGAGGACGGCGGATGGCCTCCTTAGTCGCCCTCTGGTGAAGTTGTGCCCTCTGCCGATGGACGGCTCACCGGAGGGACTCGCTCAAACATAGAAAATACGGTGTATTTTGGTGGGCGGTAATGTTTGGCGCACCGCCGTGTATCATAGTGTAAATAGTAGTTAATGATAGGATTGATTTCGTGTTGTCGTTTCACATTGTTAATTGTACGGTTTTTGTATTGATCAGTTATACCGGGTTGAATTATCGCGCCTATTAGCGAAACGTCGGTGGATCGCGATTAGTACACTTGTCGATATTCGCGCGACTCACCCGACTCGTGCTGCCCGCCCACGGGTGGCATCCCCAATTATGAGAAGAATTCGGTACTCGCTCGCGCCGTACTTCGCAGGTGCGCGAGCCGAGAGAACGGAAGGGAGGGACTCATCAGTCGAACGTCGTGAAGTTCACACGTTACGGTTTCGCATGTGCAAACTTGGAGTGCTCGGTCGCCCATCGCAGACCACGAAGGCCTCATCGCTTGATATCCTGCCTATCTATGACTGCTTGATATCCGGCCTATCTGTGACTGCTTGCTATCCTGCCTATCTGTGCCTGCTTGCTATACCTGCCGGTCCGTGCCTGCTATACCGGACTGTTGCATGCTTTCGCCTTGCACGCCAGAGATCTCGCCAACGGGAGGACGACGTCGACACCCAGGAGGCGCCGGGCAACGACACGGTGAGTCGCCTCGCATTTTTCTTTGATATTCGTTTGCTTGCTTCGCTTTATTCACTTTCGCGAGGGCACGGGCCCTCTGGTCCTTCGAGAAAATTTGTCGACCAATCGCAAATCCGGGGAGCGCCTCATACCCCCCCCGTGCACATATAACATTATTTAATATTTGAAAGCAACATTAAAGTCATAATTTTTAAACGCTGAACATATGAACACTAATGAAATTGTAGTTTATATGTATAATAATACATATTTCGAATATTATATTTCGAAATACCCGAGAAAAAAATAGGTATAATATGGTCAGATTTAAGATATATATTATTAAATATGAAAGGATCTAAATTAGATATGAAAAGATCTATTTTTATATGTAATCAGATCCGAAATTTGGCGTGATATGATCATATTTTTACGTAATCATAGTCGACTTGATCTTATTATATATATGATAACAGATCTGTTGTTGAAACAAAAGTGGGTTACGCATGTTAGATACGGGAAATGAAATATACAAAATCCTGATGTCAACCACGTAAACGAAGTACGTTAGTTGCTTCTCATTTTCTTTAATAATTTCTTTGTTGAGAGGGTAGCTGCGCAATCGAGACATTACCCATGGGACTAGGTATTTTCTATCAGTCAATTTTCATGCTTTTTTATACGATAGGTTATTAATTATTATTGCATTGTTGCCAGTACACTTTACATTTAAATATCTTTAAATAAATCTGATGTTTGTCTAGTATGATTGGAAAAAGTTGTATGGACATTTTGATCTTAGAAATGGAAAATAATGGAAATCTTTTTTCTCTCTCTTTTCAAGTTTACTTTCTTTTTTCTCTTTCCCTTCTTTAGAAATTAATAATGGTTTATGGATTGTTGATAATTCAACAGTATTTTTCAACATTTCGTCTTCGTAGGGAAGCAGTGTGGTCTAATGGCAAAGGTGACTCATAAACTGTGAGGACTCGGGTTCAAGTCTATCTGACTACAGTTGGAATATTTTGTCTTTCAGAAGAAATACATTAACTTGCTAGTTTTCTTTCAGAGGTACACCACATATTTTTCAAGAGATTTAGTATTAGTACGAATACTATAAAATTGCTTAAGGAGCCTTAAAGAGAAGCTTCTCTTTACCTGCGTAACACGGTTGTCTTTTCGAGCGCTCTGGTATCTTGCCTTCTAATCTTTTTTCATGCCAATAGATTTTTCTTCATCAGTTTTACTTTCTTCTACAATGTTTATGGGTAAATCCTAAAAATGCTGAAACTTCTTTATTGAATATTTTTTTCTCAGAAGTGTCTTTTTTTAAGAATATTCAATGCATCTAATTTAATCTGAAGGACTTTTGATATAGGATATTAAAGATTAACTTAAAAATATTTGGGTTTGGAAGTTATTCCCAAGGTGGAGGTGATAGATATAGTTCATTATTTCTTGTCAAGAAGATCAACTTAGAATAATAAAGATGAGTTGAGTTATCAAATTTATAAAATTTTGCGGCTGCTCTTTTTGGATTCTATTTCGGTACCAAGTTCTTACTTCTTCACATGGCAGACCGCTCTTCCTCGTTATTTCGCGGAATTGGTTTTTATTGGGAGGATTAACAGCATCAAAATGTTCCCATAATAATTTTAGCTGATTATTCGTTTTTCGTCGGCGCGCTGGCCGTGCTAATTTCGGTGGTATACTCGGTGGTATATATGCACGAAGCCTGGGTCGAAACGTCGTGTAAAGTTATGTAAAATTATTGCCAATTAGTAGTCGATCAAATATATGCACCTTTTGTTAGAAAATTTTGCTTTGTTCCAAATTGATTTCCTTGATATTAAATCTGATATTTGTTCATCACGTGTGTGTGTTCTGCTTTAAGCAGATATTTTGTATTTGACTGTTTAAAGCGCGTCATTAATCTATATAGGTTAGTGGTTACTTTATTCAAATAATTTTATAACCACATGTTAAATCATTTTTGCGAATTCTGACAGCTACGACATAACAGGGACACTTCTATTTCGCTGCGCGTGCGGCCACGGAGCATGTTCAGTGTTGCTACATTTTGGCGGTATGACAGGAATCATAACCTGATTCCTGTCACCTTTAACGTTTAATATCTCGCGTCGCGGAGCAGAGCGACGCTTTTTTCTACCAGATTCGGTCGTTTTGAGCAAAAACACATCGATTGAGCCTAATTTCATCGAAATCGGAGAGGAGTGAGCTAAACCGAGAACTATGGCAAAGTAAACGAAAGTTCGCGCGCGCGACATTGAGCAAAGAAAAGAATAAATTCGTACACTTGCAAATACATATACGCAAATGATCATATTTTCGAAAAAATAACGCGTCACTTTTTTAAATCGGTTAAAATATTTACATACTCGGACAATATGTTTTCTTGTCCATGTCAACTGAATGTCAACGTGAAGAAATTCAAGTAAGCGCGGGTAAACGGCGGGAGTAACTATGACTCTCTTTACAGTAGCCAAATGCCTCGTCATCTAATTAGTGACGCGCATGAATGGATTAACGAGATTCCCACTGTCACTATCTACTATCTAGCGAAACCACTGCCAAGGGAACGGGCTTGGAAAAATTATCGGGGAAAGAAGATTTTGTTGAGCTTGACTCTAGTCTGGCACTGAAGAATTTCTGAAGAATTTCTTCACATGGTCGCACCAATTCTTGTTCTTCCCTTTCTTTTTGTCTAATTTTTTTTTAATCCATCTTTCAACTTCCAAAAATTCTAAACTGCTTTTTCTAGCAGTATTTCTCACTTCTCGATCGCAAAGAGGGTCAGGAGCGTTGATGAGATGCCGCCATAAAATTTTTTTCTGCCTTATCGTAATTTTTCTTTTCGTTAAATCCAAAGGTATTGCTGCACTAGCACTACCCATGGTATATGTTTTCTACCCATTTTGCAATTCGCCATTGCCTTCAGAAGTTGTTTTTACGAGTCACATGAAACTCAAACACAAAACACAAAAGTAACCACAAGTGCTCACTCTCCGGCGGGTATTTGGCATCGAGCACATGAAAAGATTTAAAACATACTTCTCGGGCTTTTAGGGCCGACGGTACCATATATAGCACTTTATCGATACAAACGTAGAAGCTGTCGATTTCGGAAAGAGTAAGTCCGACGGCAATGATGAAAGGTTGTACAGTCGTACCAAGTTTCTTTATCGCTTCTTTTCGTTTCTCTTGGATGGTGGTCGTGTTGGCCGACAGCTATAATAAATAAATAAGTAAATGTCTTACAGAAGTATACACTTATTAATATTAATAAGTTTTATTTTTAATATATTTAAAAAATGAAGTTTACCCACTGCATGCACAATAATGCTATCTTTGCATTCACTTATTGACGGTTTTCAGTGATATTTCTTAACTTTTGTTCGTCCTTTTGGTGGTATTATGTGTGGCAGCATACGTAGCTGTAGAAAGATTTTACTCTGCGTTTAAAAAAATTGTATTAGACTAGATGTACGCACAATAGCAATTTGCGACTGCTGATAGTAAATTTTATTAACCATCGATTAAGTCATCAATTTGGAGCAGTTGGTTCGACGATTCCGCGTAACTATTGTCTTTCTTGAGTGGGCGAATTTTCAGAAGATTTGTATAAAAAGCGGACCAATTTTCTATGCTGAACTCTACAGTTGTCAACTTCAGGGAAGAATCTACTTCTATAAGATCGTATCCCTTTGGGTGCTTTAAAATTGGCCAACGTTCGAAAATTTCACAGACTTTTAACGTTTTCTGCAAATTATTGTCTTTGCGACGACATTCCGTTGTAAACTTCCACTTTGCAAGGACTACTTTCCATGGCTCTGTATGCATTTGGAGCCACGATATTGCCTCCGCGATAGCTTCGGTATCTACGAATAATACGAAACTGTACTAAACACTTATAAAAAATGTATGTGTTGTGTGTGTATGTATATATATTGTGTGTGTGCCTGCGTGCGTGCGTGCGTATCTATACTATTATTATAAAGCAACAGGGTTTGCATTTTTTTTGTTCGCTATGATCTCGGAAAACAATGGATCGAATTTTTACCAAATGTATATGAAATAGGGGTAGAATTTTCTGGGGAGTGCTATAGGGTGTATAGTTTTTCGTTATCGATTTTCTGGAAACCGGTTTTTCTAATTTCTTCAATTTTTCGGTAAATAATTGACGGAATTTCAAAGAATTGTATATAAAACAGGGGTTGAATTTTCCGGGGAGTGCCATAAAGTGTATAATTTTTTGTTACCGATCTCTTTGGAAGCCGGTACTGAAATTTTTGAAATTAAAAATCATTTGACCGAATTTTTGTTAAATTTCATATACTTTTAATATCGATTTTTTTGGAAACCGGTATCAGAAGTTTTTCGATACCGATTTTCTGGAAACCGGTTTTTCTAATTTCTTCAATTTTTCGGTAAATAATTGACGGAATTTCTAAGAATTGTATATAAAACAGGGGTTGAATTTTCCGGGGAGTGCCATAAAGTGTATAATTTTTTGTTACCGATCTCTTTGGAAGCCGGTACTGAAATTTTTGAAATTAAAAATCATTTGACCGAATTTTTATTAAATTTCATATACTTTTAATATCGATTTTTTTGGAAACCGGTATCAGAAGTTTTTCGAATTAAAAACCATTTGACCGAATTTTTATTAAAAGTATATGAAATAGGGGTAGAATTAGAGGGAGAGAGAGAGAGAGAGAGACTATTTGCGTGTTTTAATACACATGTTCTCCGGGGCGAAGCCCGGTGGGGCATGCTAGTTTGTTAATAAAATAAAATATTTAATCACAAAAAAATTACAGACAGAGGTATAACACTACAAAATAAACATATTTTATTAAAATTATTATATTTTTCTTGTAAAAAAAAACTTGGCGCTGCTAGACTTCGAAATATAATAAAGTACTAGGTCGAATTACATTACAGATTAAAATTACAATAGTTTTATTTACACAACGAAACTTATATACTAAATACTACTGCCCGTATCACTCGCTCGCACATACACGCTGATAATAATTTTTTGTTACTTCCGTTGCATTATTCCCTAAATTATTTTTATCGTTGTTCATATTTAGCCATAATTATTTAGCCAAAATTATAGTACTTTATTATATTTCAAGGTCTAGCAGCGCCAAGTTTTTTTTACAAGAAAAATGTAATAATTTTAATAAAATATGTTTATTTTGTAGTGTTATACCTTTGTCTGTAAATGTTTGTGATTAAATCTTTTAATTTGTTAAAAAATACATATATGTTTGTAAACTTTGTATTATTTAAGTATTCCCTTGTTAAATTTAAAAAAAAATTTAATCTTATAAAATTGTTATCATACATTCTTTTTCTAATTGACACAATGTAAAGATTTTTCAAAGTAGTAAAACAATTATTTTTTGAGACAATGTTCTCTCTTTGTAATTGGCGCTGTAAGTTAAAGAGATATCATTTCTTTTTTTTATAAAGATCACTTAATTACGTACTACTTCTTACTTTGGTTTTTTTGCGAGGTACAAAGATATTACGTCTACCACTTGTTACTTAAATTTTCTCGAGGTATATTACTACCAAATTTGTTTTTTTTTCGAGGTAACAACATATACACTACTATACGTGTACTTGGGGCGCCTTTCTTTACCTTTTTTTTTAATAATATATACAACATGCATCATAACTTATTTATCTTTCTCTCTCTAGTCGATTCCTCATGGCTGAGGGTCGTGATCAAGTCCCAAATGATCTACTATCTTTTTCCACAGGGGTCCTCTGCCCTTCTCAGATTTGACTGGAACCGTTCTGTCGTGATTTTTTGTATCTAGTCCATCCAGCGCGTAGGTGAACGTCCCCTGGCTCTACATCCTGCCACATTCACTATTAGTCTCTCCATGTTATCTTCTCCTCGTCGTGCGATGTGACCAAAGAACTGCAAGGTTCTTCTCAGGCACACAGCCGAGAGCCTGGTCTTGATTTTCAGTTCGCGGAGAATGGATTCATTTGTTCTGTGGGCCGTGCCCATGCTCCACGGGACGCGGAGCATGCGTCTGCAACTCCATATCTCAAAAGCATTGATCCTCCTCCTGTCTGACGCTTTAATTGTCCATGTCTCAGCCCCATAGGTGAACACGGCGAACACGAGCGCGCGCATAAATCTCACTTTAGTGGATATTAGGTATAATTCGGCTCTTCCAGATTCCAGTTAGCCGGCTAGCCGCACTCTTGCCCATCGCAATCCTTCTTCTAATTTCGGCCTCGCAGGTGCCATTATTAGTGTTTAGCGAGCCCAAGTAAACGAACTCCTCGACGGTTTTCAGGATGTCCAATGCACTCGTCAGCCGCAGCAACTGTGAGCGGTCGATTATCATGATCTTAATTTTCTGCATATTAACTTTGAGTCCAAACTTTCTACTTTCGCTCTCAATACGATGCAGCATGCCGACCATTTCCTGCTTCGTTGCCGCAATCAGAGTGGTGTCATCCGCGTATCTCAGGTTCGATATTTTTTTACCCGTAATAGCTATTCCGCCTTTCCAACCTTCCAATGCTCTTCTTATTATGAATTCTCCGTAGATGTTGAACAATCCTGGCGACAGTATACATCCCTGGCACACTTCTCTTTCAATTTTAAATGGCAAGGAGTCATCCAACTCAAGGCGCGCTCTTGTCAAGTTTGCCTCATGGAGATTTTTGATTAAGAACACCAGGTTTTCCAGCTTCGGGATTCCCATTTCGACCATGACCGTCTACAGCCGCGGCCAATCTACACAGTCAAACGCCTTCTGATAATCTAGAAAACATATGATCATAGGTACCCCAAACTCGCGTCCTTTTTCAACAAGTTGACGCAAGTTGAAAATTTGTTTTCTTGTACCCTTACCCTTAACAAATTCCGCTTGCTTCTGAGGAATTTGTCAAGATAAGGTTCAATACGTTGCTGAAGTATTTTTAGAAGAATTTTACTAGGATATAACTTATTTATGGAAACATATAATTAATATCCAAAACAATATAAATATCATAAATAATTAGAAAAAAGGAAATAACGTATTCGTCTTTAAGAGAATTTCCGACTGGGTAAGGTCGACAATAACAATCCAATAATAATAGTTTCGCCAGTACGATTCAAATTTAAGCGACCCAACTGGTCATTTCTCATTTATTTTTCTTCGCGACGTTTCGACCATAATTTGGTCCTTCTCAAATGAGATGTTATAAATACAGTACGCAACAATTACATCATGCGTCGCCAAACGTTGTGTCCCAACTACATTGTGCGCACGCTAAAGATGTTGGTTGCGTCAAAGGAATGAGATTGTAAAATCTTGGAAACATCGCAAACGTAACAGTGAAGAAACTTGAAACGACCATTTTCTCCACACGATCCGTAACATACCATATTCAAAGTCACACTCTCAGTGACTTAGAAAAATAGAATTTTCTTATGTAAATAACATTTCAATAGAATTACATTAAGAAGAAAAATATACATATTCTAATCTATTTATGTAAGTGAATATTCATTTTATATAAAGACGTAGTTCTAGTCAAAAGATATTTGTCGTATTTCCCCACTTCTGGACTCGTGAAAATATTGACGTAAAATTTTTACTAATTTGTTATTATTTAAATATATTACGAGATTTACGCAAATAATTTAAAAGGATTAATATTTTATCGTCGTTGAGGTATTTTGCTAAATCCCGTTCACGCTTACATAATCAAGAGATGAGCATAGACGCCGCATTTTCTATTGTACAGTATCTTTATAAATTCATTAAAGGGGGGAGTAGCCCGAGATAAAGTTTCTCAATCGCGAGAACGATTTAAAAATAGTCCTCGACTCTTTATTATGATCCTTCGATTCACTTTTGCGATTCACGCGCAGTTCGCAGTTTTGCGTAATAATCAGATCGTTTTGTTTTTAGCACTACGCGAGACACCCAGTTATTAATCTTGCGGAGCAAGTCATTATCGATCTTATCAAATTAATCACCACGTGCAGTCAGTTGGGCGATAGCTGTCAGTTTATATGTAAGTAGTCGATTGTGGTCATTTCGTGGTCAAATGCTTCATACTGCTTATTCCGCCACGCTATCGATGCTCGATTTGTAGCATCTCGCACGTCATTCAGCCGTTGTGAGATATTGTTTAACCGACTTGATATTATTTAATTAGTATAATTATTTCTTCTAGAGAGAGAAATGGATAATAAGAAAGACATATATATACATTTTTAACTATATCTTATATTTTACATTTCTTATACAATACAGATGCGATTAATTATTATTTTGTTTGCTCGCTAACTTACTTATATACTTAAAAAGTACTTCAAATTAATTTCTTGTATGCGTAGAATCTATGCATTAAACTTTTAAATTGACGTTCGCTTTCGTACACCAATCAACGTAATCGTAGAAAAAAAAGTAGTAGTATTAATAACAATATAAACGAAAAAAAAGTATCGCATTGACGAGGAAGTTATTAGAGAGGACGTGGATTCGCTGCTTTTTCCGGTCTATAAATATACGTTTAGCGTATATATTTTTGCTCCTCTTCCCCTTTCTCCTCTTCCTCTTCCTTCTCTTCCCCTTCCTCTTGTGTACATGGAGCGGTTACGCCCGGCTCGTTGCTATCTCTTTGCTGTAACAAACAGAAATTTATTTTACAAAAAATAGCGTTTCGACTGGGCCGGGTTTGTTTGCTCAGAGAGCGATTATTGACGTCACATCGGCAAATCGAGCTTTGTCGAAGTGACGTCAATAATCGCTCTCGGAATGAGCAAACTCGGCTCAGTTCAAAATTCTAAAAAATTGAATACCATAACTGTATTTTAATAGATTAATTGTACTTACGTTTTTCTGGAGGAAGACAGGAGTTTCTTGATGTTGCTGGCGTCGCTGGTAGCTGTGCCGGTGTCGGTGCCGCCGGTGGTGCCGGTGTTGTTGATGGTACCGCCTGTGCGTTTCTCACTAACAGCTCTGATAGTGGCGATGGCGATTGAATTGCGGCGAGTTGTCGCAATTTCGCATTTTTTTTGTAGCCGCTTTATTTCTTCCTTATCCTTCCTTATCCTCCATATTAACGTCTACGTCAGACGTAGATTCATTATTCTATAAAATAAATGCGTTATATATATATATATATATATGCGGTATATTATATGTTATATTCTTACGCGATGCGACGAGTTGCGAGTATCCGAGATTTTGAGATTAATTAAATGTATACTTACATTTATATTAAGTTGGTTGAGTTTATCCTCCATCATGCTTGAAAACGCTTGGTGACAAGGTATCAATGCCACGGTCTTACATACAGGTCCGGAGACTACCGCTAATTCTAGTGGTGGTGGCATGGTCGCTTATCGAAGATGCATTTAGTTTCTAGCATAGCCACTACTCGTCGCTGTCATCGAAGTGCGCAGATGAACGTAACCCGAAAACTCGTATAGCTGAAGCTAGCAGCGGGCGCTAACAGCGAAACGTCTCGCGGAAGGAGACGTTCAAATGTCATGTGGGTTCCTCGGGGGGGGGGGGGGTACGAACGTATCGTAGGCTAATTATTATCGACCACTGGGCTTTTTTGAGATATAATTAATTATTAAAGATTAAATATATCTATATATATATTTTTAACAATATTTAAACAATTTTCACAGGCCGTGCTTTCGCAGTCTCTATGCGTACTGAACATCGAGATCAAGCCAGCTTTTGCCCTTTTGCTCTACGCGAGGTTTCTGTCCTCGCTGAGCTTGTTCATTGTTTTTTATGTTTTTATCTTCAGGTCTTAATTTTTTTTTAAGATATAATGACATTTACATCTTGCTTCTGAAACTGTAGAAAAATAAAGTAGATAAATAATTTATGGAAAAAATCAATTTTGAAAATTTATGCAAAGTAATACTTACGTTTTGCGTTGATTCGATGAAACTTCACGAGGCTTCATATTGCAATGTCCTGTTTCGTGCAAATAGGACATATATTGCATGGAAATTGCGTGTAAAGTAGCTCTCTGCAATTCCTACAGAAACGACCGCTTAACTCGTTGTGCGGGCCGGTTTTATGTTTAGTTATTACTTTTTATTTACCTTAATTTCCTTACACACGCTATACGACTAACTAATAGCTTTCCGTGCTGTTTCTAACTTGTGGACTATCACTCTGCGAGTCAGGATCGTACTGACGATCGCTCGGAATCGTTTCTTATGAGTTTCACATTTTATTCCTGAACTAGCTAATATAGTTATCATATTTTTAATATTTGGATTTTTATTGCTTCTAATCCCTTTGAGGGGGGTGGGGGAGATCTTTAGCTTTATAGCTATACATGTTATGAGCTTCGTTGCAGATACTAGGTCTTTTCACGTTTTCTATGTCATTCTGCATTGCAATAAGATATGAGGGAGAATTCGGGCTCAACCTCCTTCTCGTAGGGCTGGAGGCCAAAGAGCCGCGTTAATGTCGAATACGTCTTCGATATTGTAAATGGCCACAATGTCCTGGCCATATGACATGGCATACCAAAGAAAGTCCAGTTCTTCGTGTTGCCACAGCCTCTCCTCTTGTATTTCTGCTTGCAGCTTGTTATTGATGTATCCTTGGACTTTTATATCAGTCGTAAAGATCCACTGGAAAAAATAAATTATAAAAAAATTTTTCGCAATAAATTTAATAATTTAATTTAAAATTATTTTAAAAATGAGATGCTTATATATATAAGTATCAAAGATTATAAACGTCTTGACGATTAATCGAGTCAAAATCAATGATCGAATCGTCATGACGATAAAAATTATTGCCAGTCAGGCCGATTCATACGTCTTAGTTATTATTTCGTACTGGCGAATTACAATTGAATTGAATATAAAAAAAATTGTATACTGTTTTAAAAAATTATGGATATAATTAATAATAAATATAGTTAGATATACTATAGCTTCGGCGGGCGGAAGACCACGTATGTCTCTCCGTATAGCTGCATGTCCCACTCTGCAGTGTCGTAAATATGTAGCGTCCCCATTTCCGAAACGTCTACTACCCATTAAAAAAATTAAATTATAAAAATTATTTTTATAAAACATATAATACACGCAAATACACACACAAATTACGTACCTCGCTTGCAAGAACGGAAACAACTGCGTTTAAGATTTGCCATAGGACGAAGTTGCACGTTGACAATCGAATTAGTTTGATCAAAGATTCGACCACTGTGGACACTGTCTTCTTTCGAGAACAGTCCTAGCACCCACTGGTCGAAGCTCGATCAAAGACGTCGACCATTGCGGACTCTGTCCTCGAAAGAGGGCAGTCCCAGCACCCACTCGTCGAAGCTCGAAATATGTCCTCTATTGTGCCTCCTTCATCCGATATCGCATTTTATCACCTGCATGTTGCAACCAGTTTTTTATGTGCTTGACAATCAATGCAATGGTACAATCAGGTCCTTTTCTTCTAGTTTTATATTTTTCTTTTTTCGCTTTTTCAATGGTGAAAGGTTTATAAAAAAATAGGTTTTTTTAAAATAAGATTCCCTAAAGGAGTAACTCTCACCAGGATGTCGTGAAATCGTCGACACAATTTCTTTAGTTTAGTTTTAATTTGCGGCTTTCTTTCTTTTTTTTTTTTTTTTTCATTAAATAATTTCAAGGAGGGGGATGTACCAAGGTTTACATAGCAAAGTTAGGGGGTGGATTTCATTGTGGGATGTGTCAGAGTTCCCATTTTGAGGATTTTGGTTGTTAGGATGTTTTTCACCCAGAAGGTAGATTTTGAGTTTTTACCTATCTATTTGCGAGCTGGTACAGTTACTACAGTTATCGATTTTTAAGATTATTTATTGGAGTAAGCCCCCACTTTTATTGGGGGTGCAACCCATCGCTTCTTCCAGTGACTCATCCAGTTTTTCGACCCTATTTTTTGTATCAACAGACAACGTATAACCTTTCTTTTTAATTGTAGGTTCACAGGACGTAATAAAATTAAAATAAAAGCTTGCTTGTTTTATTTTGCTAGGATCCTCTGTTTTAGAGAATCCCAGGGACAGCCAGCACACCTTGGAGATTGCTATGCTGGTCACATCTCATTTGGACGAGCAACTCCTTTAAATTACGTGTCTCATCCTCGCCTTCGGGCCTGGCCTCGAAGTCGACGATGGCAGCCTTGTCCTGACCAATATATACAAAAAATTATATTGTTATTAAATAGAATTATAATAATATTATAATATTTTATAATACTAAATTACGACATTATTAAATACCGACAGGATAATGCGTAATCTCGTGTAAAACGTGTCGCTATGGAATCAACAAATTATAAAAAAAACTATTAAATTTACATGACAAAGATCGCACACCTTTTTCCATTCAGCTCATCGAGTTTACCGGACAGAATCGGAGCTAAACCAAGCCATGTAACATTGTCGGCGATTCCTTCTTGTCGCAGAATTTCCATCGCAGCCTGCATAGCAAAATAATCCATTACCTTGACATTTTTATCAAACAAACTTTTCACAATTTCTTTAAAATATCTCTGCCAATTATACTCTATCATTGGAATGTTTAATTCATTGTCGGACCCTGTTTTGCTTCTAATGCCGTCGATTAAAGGTAAGATCAACTCGTTACGTTGTTTTGTGGGAGTTTTATTTCGATCCAGCGCATCTGGTAAACTTGCAATCGGAGACTTGGGCCCTAACTTCTTAGGTGTTGGTGGAATTTTTTTCTTGCCCGCTTGGCGGGATCAAAATTTTCGGGTTTTCCACGATATTCTGGTGGTCCAATTTCTTAATTTCATTGCCACTGTAGATCTTTTTCTCATTTAGATTTGCCTGAGCGTCCATAGTGAAAGATTTTAAGCATACAGCTTCCAGATGATTTTGATAAGATCTTTTCTGGGTTTATTTATGCAAATGGATCAAACATCGGAAGGTTCTTATTAGATGCGATTTAAAAATTGAGTTTTTGCGTAAATGTATGAAACATAACATTGTACCTCCTCATATAGGGAATATTCTATTAAATTTTTAAAACACTGTTTAATTTTATAATCTCAATTAATAGGGAAATTGAACTTAGAGACACGTATTGTCATTCTCAGTTTGCACGTATGCAAATTTATAAACTTTCTGGATCTATGTATCGTTGTAATCATTAAAACCGATTAGCTTACCATATTTCTTCTTCTTCTTCTTCAAACTCCTCCTCCATATCGCATAGTCGACGTAAGCCGAAGATATCTACGTCACCGGAATTTTCCTATATTTCGTCATTATTCTCCTGATCTATAATCTATAGTTCGGAACCAGCGGACCCAACGCTGGTGCTCAAAATTTAGAAACCCACGGATCTGCACTAGAAAATTATACATACTCCTTTTGGTATTAAATAACTTCCTATGATAACTTCCTTTTCCAATAATTCTTGTAATTCCATTAAAAATCGGGAAGAGTCTCATCGATTCTTGAATACATGCTCTAGTGTATGGTATATACTTCAAGATGTCTTCTGTTATAGGTGACGTATTTTCAGGCAATACGGTTAGAGTTTCTTTTCGTAGATTTTTCTGTTTCTCTACATTATTCGCTATATAATATAATAATGCAGCCGCTGCGCTGCTATCTATAAAAAAGTATGATTATATAATAACGCGAATCATCTAGATCGTTTTTATTGTTTACAGGTATTGAATTAAAATCCACATATTTACCGTATCAGTTTTTAATAACGCCTCCATAGCCCATACATGAGCTATTTGCTTGTCGCTATTCAACAATTTTTGTAATAGTGTTCGATTTTTTCGTTATATATATAAATATATAACTATATATATATATAGCGCTGAAAACATTATATAGCGCTGAAAACATTATAACAGGGTACAGTTGTAACATCGTGAATATTTCTTAAACTATAAAAGGTACGTGTGTATGACCGCGAGGCGAGATCCGCTAGATAGAGCGGCATTTGTTCCTTAGTTCATTGCCGCCCCTCGCGGAACGTGCACGTGTGCAGGAGAAGAAGTTACTTTTTTCCTTCCTGAAGTAAGTTTTCTTACGTGCATAAAATCTGAAATATTTTTCTTTCTTTATGCCGAAGGTATAAGGTTTTATTTTTATATGTTTTAGTGATTATTTATGTTGATGATTTGCATAATACGATTGACTTTCATCCAGATATTTATGTAAAAAATTTACTTCAAATCATAAAATATCATTAGGGGACAATTGTAACATTAATGCCTGGGGACAGTTATTGTAGCGTTACAATTGTCCCCGTTGCTCGGGGACAACTTCAACTTAACCTAACCCTTTAAATATATATGATAATAAATAATCTTTCAGTTGAGAAAACAGTATTATTTGTTTTTGTTTGCTATAATGTAAAAATACTGATATTGTCATGTAATAAATTATTTTATCATTAAAGTTACATTTTTTATAGAAAATTCGTAAGATTGATTACATAAACCTACTAAATAACCATTATTTTGTTTATAGATGATGTGGTACAATCGTTCCCCTCTGCTGTTACAATTGTCCCGGGGGTTGGGACGGTTGTAACAGTATTCCTCATATTCTTTAAACAATAATAACTTTTTTTCTAGTTACATTACTGAATTCAGCACAAGAAAATTTTGTAGTCAAATAAATTCTACATCTAAAGGTACAGGTCTTTTTTACGTAGATATTATATTTTAACTGTTATAAAATCTTAAACTCAAAATGTTACTTTTGTCCCCGGTCTACCCTACAAAAATTTAAAAAAAATGTCAAATCTATGAAAATATTTATACATACCTGATTGTGAAAGATCCGAACCCTCACCATATTTCTAATTCGTATCTCGTGCACGGGCACGTTGTCCACTCATATCCACTGAACAATAAAAGAATGGTTAATTTAAAAATATTTTTAATATACAATTATATGTATTATATGTATTATACGTACTCTTGCGGCGGGATAAAGAATTTCGATGTAATCCTCAATTCTGTCCATTCTTTCCTCACGTACTTCATTGGCTGGATGCATAATTTTAATTTCAAAATCTTGCGCGCGGGCTATTTTTCACAAAAAACAACAAAAAAACTCGTTAAAAAAATCGCAAAAACCGTCCGAACACTCGTTTGCAACCGTTCGCAGACTCGATAAGACTGAATTTAATGACGGTTGCAGAACGAAGCGGGTAGAATGAAAACCAAAGTAGAAAAATCACCAAAGAAAAAAATGGTGGCAGTTTAAAAAACGGATAGTCCCTACCGACGAAAAGTAATTAAGATAAAATATGTCTCGCACTACAATGGCGAACAAGGGTTCGACGGAGCATCGGCACGACATAGACGAGCGTCGACGTTCGCGTTCTCTGTCGCTCGCGTCTCTTCGTTCGCGTACTGCTGAGGATGGCTCGAAGAAATGCCGAAACGTTCGGAAACTTGTAACTTTTTCGCGTCAAAAGATCAAAATCCTCGATCAATAATTGTGAAAATTGAGAACGTACAATTTTTTAACTTATCTCTTCATAGAAGAGATGCTAATTTATCGTTATTTTGCGGTCGTCTTCAATTCTGCATTATATTCCGATTGTCTACGACGTTGGTGAACTTGTGCAACGCTTATGACGAGCATGAACCTGAAATGATAGAATTGACAAAGTTTGTCAAATATAATTTTCCCGAGGAATTTGAACTGGACGACGACGACTTGGTAGAAAGATTGTGGGCATTAGTGGCCGCCAATCTGATCAGCGTTCTGGTGAACCTTGCCAAAACGGACAGTCAGAATTGCAAGGAATTGATAGCGCGCGTTTTCAACGCGATATATATTCTAGAGGGAGTGAGAGAAATGGTTGTTGATATGAAGGTGGCACAGAGGCATTGTTGTCGTTAGCGCTGGATGGCATAGTCGAGGGAAAGAAACAAGCTTCGCTAGCTTTGGTCCGTTTGGCACTCACGAAACGTCCTGAGGTTATATTTCCCGGTCAACTACTCACGGAGTTTGTTCAACCCATCGTAAATTTTCTGAACCCAGAGTGTTCCGTTAATGAGAATTGCCAGACTCTGACAGCTTTGTGCAATCTAGCTAAAGTCAACGACAGCATGCGATAACATATATTCAAAGAAGGAGTATTTCAGAAGATTGAAGGCTTTAGGTACAAGGGAGATTATCTTTTGAGATTGGCGTTCTTAATTTTGTAAATAATAACATGTCGTACGATAAAGTATCGCAAAATATGTATCACTATCTTCGACAATATTTATCCGTTACTTTTACTGTTCCAGCCTGCTTATTAACCAAGTCATAGGTAGCATAGGCGGCTAAAACTAACTTACCAAAAAAAGCAATACCCACTTCTACTACTTCCTGTACATTAGGACGCTGTAATAACTCGGTATGATAGGTATTCTTTTGTATTTGTTTTAGCGCAAGTCTAGCTGCTTTTTTCAGTTCTTGTTCTCTACGTGCACGCTTAAATTCCAATAAAATTGCTTTTGTACCATTTTTAGGGGTGACCGATATATCATATCTTCCTAATCCACTTTCTTTATTGGAGTTTACATAGTATTCTTTATCATCGAGGTCAAACAGCTTAGCTAAGAAAAACCAATGGTAATTACTTTCTGCTTGTTTATCCGCTGTATTATGATAACTAACAGTTTTCATAATGTAAGCACTTAAATCTCGTATAAACTCATCTGCAAATTTTATAAACATTTTGATATTAAGCCGTGAAGTCGCTATTTAGTATTTTGAGCAAGATAATTCTCGAGTTGAGTATCTTATGTTATTGTACAAGGACGAGAATCAAGATATTAAGTTTGCAGCAGCTGCAGCTCTAGTGAAGCTGACGGTGGCCAACGAAGAGGCTTGCAAGAAAGTTTTCGACTCAAATTTCTGACTGGAAGTCCTACGCTCTTTACTCACCAATCCAACAATAACATACAAGAAATGGGTGTTATATTTGTGCTAAGTATGATAAGAAGCGTGCAAGATGTTGCTGCAAAACTCATCGAAACAGGCATAATGGAACTACTGAGAGCATTGAGAAACAAGAACAGTACTGTACAGAACAAGAATATCAAGGAATTGACATACATTGCTTTAGAGGCTGTTGCGGAACGATCTAGTAAAGAAGCACTCAGCGTATTAAAATGGGAACGTGATACAGCATGTCGATTAGGACAATTAGACCTTCTAAATCGGTTGGAAATAAAGTTATGGGTATATGAACATACTAAAAACCTTGTACCCTTAAACATATACTCAGAATTCGGAAGGATACTAACAGGACGATGATATCTTTGTTGAAAAAGGACAAAATATTCGAAATTTGCATGCCCTATATATTCTTTATATTTCAAATAAAGTGCTTTAAATAATAAAATAAATGTTACATTTATATATTTTTGCAATTTTGTCGTTTGAAACGTAGTCATGCGATCATGTAATTATATTTGTGTTTAAATATATGTTTACTGTGCAAGACATATACATACAGTTAATTTATTTGTTACATAAATTTGCCAAAGTATAATATTAATGTATATAGTATGAAATAATACATACACGGAGACGTACATATATATCACCGCCATATCTGAAGCTTAACATTGTTATTTTCTAAGGTTTCTACTATCTCGTAAGGGCCTACGTACTGGTCTATCAGTACTAGACTACGTCTAGTTTCTCTTTATTTGGTTCTTTCAGGAGGTATACAAAGTCACCTGCTTTAAATTTACGTGCATTAATTCGCTTATCGAATAAGTTTTAGGCCGTTCTCTAGCTTGGTTTAGATTAGTTTGAGCGATACTTTGAATTTCTCGCAGTTTTTCGAATAACTGGGTAAGATATTCGGTATATGTTTCATTCGGTTTATTTTCAAACGGCGGGTCGCTCGTCGGGGCGCGCGCGGTCTTTTCGAAGACTAGCTCATGAGGGGTGTACAGTGTGCCTTCGTGGACGCTGGTGTTATAAGAAAATGTAGCAAATTTCAAATAGTCATCCCAATCGTTTTTATTAGACGTAAAGTGCTTTAAGTATTCCCAAAGCACATGATAGGATCGTTCTACCGAGCCGTTCGATTGAGGTCTGTAGGCGGTAGTCTTATAAGTCGCTTAAGCGAGTTAAGAAGTGGGGAAGGTGGTTCCTCCGGCTGAGCGGATGGAGGCAATGGAGTTCCGAGTCGCGGAGGACCGGCGTTCTCCCGTTTGTGACGGAGAAACTTTGATACTAATTTCTTAAGATTTCTTCGCGCTCGCTGGTTCCGACGATTCCTTTTTCGTTTGAGGATCGTGCGGAGATTCTTTATCAAATTTATGTCGGATCTCGTATTTCTATCATAAAGTTTGCGCGTTCATCAAGAAGATTTTTACTCGGCAAAATAACAGAAGGCGGTTTTCCGATTTTATTGCAAGTTTTTATATTTGCGTTTCCTCTCGAGACGCTTCCGGATTTACCAGGCGCACTTGCGGGGGTTCGTTCAGCGCTGCGCCTGTTCGCTAGGCCCAATCTCGGTTTCCCGAATTCTCTTGGGCTCTATCGCGTCGTACGTTTTCAGAAGCTCTGTTTTCCCTATTGAAATATTGGTTTCCTTGGTTTTACAGATTATTATTATATTGTCTCTTGCGGCATTGTTTGAGACTATGGCCAGGAATCTTGCAATAGATTTGGGCGATTAACGCGGTTATTATTATTGTTACGTCCTGACGGATCGCGGCTTGTCGGCAGAACTCGGATCGCACGCGAGACGTGGCCGCTTATCGGGTCGAACGAACCAAGGGGTTCTCCCCGGGGATACCCGCGACCGAAGTTATTCACGATTCGGATTCCCGGTTACCAGAGAGTCTGATCGATCCTGATTCTGATAGGGCGATCGAAATTATGGTATTCTACGCGTTTATTTAAAATGTATTTTTCGAATACTTGCTCTATCTCCATGCACTCCATGCAGAATTGCTTGTTGCAAATTTCTTCACGAGTTATAATTTCGTGAAACGCGGTGCGCCGAATTGCACTAAAACGCAGATTTATTGCCGTTCTCGCGGACGTGCAAGATTAGGGCCCTTGTGCGGAGCAAACTGGGCTCCGTCTTTCGGAAAGAGACGTTAAGCCGTTGGTCCAAAGGGTTAAGTGAGAGGAGAAAGTTGACCAGTGTTAATCAGACTAAAAACTGGAACTTGAAAGAGTTATACTTGAAAGAGAGTTATATATAACATAATCAAATTTACAAAATTTTGAATTTTTCCTTCTCGATAACAAACATCGAGACGCATAGAGTTCTCTGAGTTATAAACTACTAGAAATAAGGAGTTTATTACAAGTTAAGCTTATATCATTAAAACAACTTTAATACATTTTTGTATACTTTAATACATTTTAATATAGCTACCGCGGCCGTAGCTTTCGAGTTCCTCCGTCATGTCACCGAGGATGTTGCCGGTACGCGGTTTGTACTCATTCTAATCACCTATACTTAAATATGTACGCGAGTATCGTAATATAAAACGTGCTTATCTAACGATTCTAAATACTCGTAAAGTTTTAGACGCGCTTGTGTTGTCGTGTACGCCGCGATCACGACATCGTCAATGGGGAAACCACGACGCGGCCGGTCGGGGTCACTATAGAGGCACAAATCCTTCAACAGATATCGTAAAATCGTTACGTGCGTTGTAGAGTATTATTATACCCTCGAAGCCTTCACAGTCGATATCCAGCCACATTGGATCTTTTCTTCGCTAACATCTTTCCACTAATGAAACAAATAGCAACCGTATATACAGAGGGTATATGCATTTATGATTCATTTTTGTGTGGAATTCGTTGAGATTCTTCTTTATTTCTTTTTTTTTCTTCTTTCTAGTTCGTCATTACTGAGTTTCAGTGGCCCTCTCATTTTCTTAGATGGTGTTGGCACTGTGGATAACTTTTTTGGCCTGTTGCGGCCCCAATTAATGTATTAATAAATAAGATAGTATTAAGATAGACCGAGAATAACAATAGGGAACGCGACCGTGAAAGCCCGAAAGAGTTACGCTAAGCCGAGTCAGCAAGATTATGAGTTGCGCGATCGGCCTACATTCGATCAAGCAACTCAGCGATAACGAAAGATGTACGAGATTACAAAAGGAAGCGAGAGAAGAAGACGAGAGGGCAATATGAGTCGGGAAGCAGAGCAGTAACGGGCATTTCTTGTATATTGTTAATTTATGTGTCATATGAAGTTCATATTCTAAGTTTTTTATGGTATTAGCGTTCTTCGACTTTTAGTTCTAAGTTATTAATGGTATTAGTTTGTTCTTCGACTTTTAGTGTTTGTCTTCTGAGACATTTTTCTAAGTTATTAATGGTATTAGCTTGTTTTTCGACTTTTTGTTTAAGTCTTCTGAGACATCTTATAAATTCGGTCACCTTCCGCATCCTAGCTGGTTGAGAGGCCCGGGTGTACTTTCTACGCTGGCGTTCTTAGCACCCGCGCCGGTATGCGAAAGCGACACGGCAGAGCGACAATAATAATTGTCAAACAGAGTTAATTAAACTAATATTTATTCAAAGTGTCGTGTATAATATTTCCGCTTCCTCCGTGGACCGAAAGAACCCGGTGCCTCTCTTCAAAAAGGGGCACAACAGACCCCAGGTTTAGCTTCCTCCTTGCGCCCGCGTTGCTTTCTTTGGGGCTTCAGTTTTAACTGAAGATTGTTCTTGGTCTTCCAAATCAGCGATTTTCTCGGTTTTCTGCATATTTTTGCTTTTGCGTCGAACGCCGCTTTATGCTACCAAATAATTAATAAAAATTTTGGCCTTACTTACCCTATACAGGCCTTACAGGGCTTTTATATATACTACTCGTTTGTTGACGTCCCGGGGTAAGGGACTACGGAGTTCACGTGAATACGCGAGATCGTCACGTGAAACTATTCGGAAAATCGCGTGATTATCCGAGATACTTTTTACCGGAGATTATACTTTTACTATAATACAATACTAATATTACCTAACATTATCATTAACATGCGTTCTACTAAATCTATGGTTTTACAATAATATCAATATTATTATTAATATTATAGAATAATATTAATATTATCATCACATGCATCTAACAATAAGTTTACAATGATATCAAGATTACTATTATTACGGATAATACATTGTTTTCACGTGCATTTTACCCTAACTATAAATTTACAATAATATCAACATTGTTAACCATGTATGCATTTGCGACAGTAACACGCGGCATCAAAAAATTTGCTGTTCGTTACATGTTGTTGAACTAATTACTTCGCAGTTTTAAATGCTTTTTGCAACTCCTCTAATTTTTCTTAATACTGCAATGCTTTCACAAGATGTATTGGGTATTTGGAGTATTTGGACTCTGTCCTTTAGCTGCTGTTGCTGTTGTTGCTGTTGCAGCATTTGCAGCAGTCTGTCCTGCTGCTGCTGCTGCTGTTGGTGTTGAACTCTCCTTTGTGAAAAGATTCTGCATGAGTATCACATCTATTTTTAAGATCTTATATTTTCCGCCTAATATGGTTTAAATATGAGCAGTAATGAAAAGAAATAATTTTTTGGCCGCGTATTGACATTATATGTATAGTGATTAATAATTAAGAGATTCACGTTGTCGTCTCTTCAATCTTTTTCGTAAAAGATGTACAGATTCACAGGGAACGGAGAGCCGTCTCTCGGAGCGAGTGAACTCAATCTCTCTATCATCGCATCCCGCGACAAAAATAAAAAACTCCCGGGAAATTTTTTCGCAGATTATCATCAACAGTATCCCCGTCGGAGAACTTTCTCCACATTTCCCGACGACGAACTTCCCCGAGAAGCGAGGCAAAAGTGCAATCTGTTATATTTCAATAGAATAGCAATTCGAATAAAAGGCTTTTTGAAAATTGAACCGAGGAACATTAAGGTTTTATCGATTTCATCCACTATGGAAAAAAGAAAAAAATTTTTCGCGACTGTTATCTCAGAATTCAACATTAATTTAGTTTTCATTTGTTTCCATCTGACAATTTATAGCATTTATGTAATCATCTATGTTAATTATACCTTATATTATTGTACTTTTGTAGAAATAAATTTAAATTTCTTAAAATAAAGTACATTAATTTCTTTTTATCATAGAATTACTCCCTCGATCATTTCTATATGAAGCTAATGACGATAGGTCTGAATTGCCTTCTGAATTTCCTTTTTTTTCGTAAACATAATAAGCCAGCAGGATCTGCATTTCTTGATAGTGATGGCATACTTAAATTGTATGTCTGAAACAAATAAAAGGATATATAACTTAATCTCTCCACAATTTACCATAACTTCGCTTATTATGATACGTCTTCATTACTTACATTTCCATTGAATGTCATCTTGTGTATACAACCATATGATTATTAATTTCAGAAACACTTCTTTCGTAACAAAGTCTCTCACATGATGCACAAATATTTCGAGGTGTGTTTATGCAGCGTTTAATAAAAGCCTTAATGCGTTGCTATACCGAGAAATGATATTCTCATCACTCAAAATAGTACAAGTCTGCTGATGTTTGTACATATTTGTGATACATTTTATGTAATATTGGTTCCATACATATATCCTCCGTGAGCGGGGCGATCGTCGGTCTTGTTTTAGATTCAAGGAATTTAATCCTTTTAACCTAGAACCCCCCCGGATCTTGTCCGATTTCGAGAGTGGGATGAATAGTGGATGGGTCTTAGTTTATAATAGTTAATGTAAATGAAGATGGGGGTATATATAATGTAATAAAAATATTGAAAATATATAGGATAACTAAACTATCAACCTTACAAATAAATGAGCATTGGGCAAAATAAACATAAAATTGAATGGATCGTGACGTAAAGTTGCTCCAGATTTCTTGCAATTATTTGCTGTCTAATGGTTTGAGGATCTCATGCGCGATGAACTGTGGCGAATATTTTTCATAAAGCATTAAATATTCACCATATGTCGCGTTAAATATCGCACGCCACCATTATTCTCGTGATAGCGACGAGTCCCCGAATTGTGACGTGTAGATATATTTTCATATACATAATGATGTGCAAGTCAAAGGTGCATAATGGTGTAATATAATTATTGATTATTGAGGAAAAGCAAAGTACCAACAAAAAGCAGAAAACGGTTAAGGGGGTCGTCTAGTCAAGAGGCTGTTTTTTGGGGGGGAATTTTTTGTAAGGAATCATAAAAATACACTTTTTTGAAACTTTTACATCATATTTATTGATATTTGAAGAGTATTTAGAAATTTTTCCAAGTTGATATATGGCCAAGAATCCGCTGTAGAGCGCCCCGACGACAACTGTGTAAAAAAAACGGTACCCACGATTCCGGATCTCCAGTTTATCCTAAAAAAAAAAAATTCCTCTTAATCTGTGGATGTGTGGCTAACGTGTGAACTAGAACCAAATGAAAATATTAAAATTTTTGCCAACGTTTTGAAAAAAAGTTTCATTATAAACTTTTAATTAGTATTAGGACAGTTGTAAACCCATGTGACAACTCGTCTCGCGTGGAAAGTGTATGCGTGGAGGCAGTAGGTTCCGCCCCCCTGCGGGGGGTTCCACTATTATTAAACTAGACACATAGTGTGCCTTCAAAGTACATGCGTGGACTTTCCACGCGTGGAGACAAAATTAATATTACATTTAATTACATTTAATTAGTATCACATTTCACGAACAGCCATACATTGATAATAAATTATTCTGATCAACTGAATATACAAATAATAACAATAATATAATAACTCACAAACAATTAAGCCAACACTAGAAACATGTACCCGCATCATTTAAATCGACGATTTAGAACGTTAATGAATCCAGCAGACGTTTCATCCCACTAATATTATTTTACTTGAGATATTTTTGTTCGATACATTATTGCCTGAGATATTTTTGGACTGAGATATTTTTGGACTGAGTCATTTTGGACTGAGATATTTTTGGACTGAGACATTTTGGATTGAGATATTATAGACGAGATATTTTTGCTGAGATGTTTTGGGCTGAGATAAAATGAGGGGTCACCGGCCCGTAGTAGCCTGTCGGCGCTGGTCGGCCTATATTGCGTCCCGCCAGTCCCGCTGTGGGTAATCATCCTTCCTCGCGGAGGTGGTTGTGGTTGCACTGGTAGCTCTAGCTCTCTTCGCATTTGTTCGATCTTATTTTGGAACCATTTTTTTATTTCGTGATGCGAGAGACCGCTCTCTCTGCTTATTTGGTCGATTATTTCGCTGCTGGGAATCTCGAGTATTCCATATTTTATATGCGTGCGGGAATATCTCATTCCTGCACGGGTTCGAGTGGGGAATTTTTCGCGTGGAAAATTGGCTATTTGTCGCACAGATGGCGCGCGCAGACTGGTCCACTTTCCACGCACGTGTGATATAAAAATCATTGGTTTCTATGCTTGGTACCTTCGAAAAAACGATAGAATTCATTGTCAATGACGAAAGATCAGTGGTTTCGTATGCCTCAATGACTTCATTCAATGAGAGAGACTTTTTTGTGATCTGTTGCAACAGGCAGGAGATTTGCTGCGTATAATTATCGACCGATTATTCGATTTGACAAAACTCGCAATTTGTGACGACACTAGCAATTTTTGTTTTTCGCCTTTTTTCGACATTTTGAAAAACGAATTAGTACATTTGGTATTTTTGATGTGTCTGTTTTTTTGCTTATTCCATTTCTCTGTCAGTTTTTTGAACTTGGTTGCAGTGCTCTTTCGTTTTTTTCCTCGGACTTGGCGACTTGTTTTCGTAGTGTACGATCTTTCCAACACTCGCCCATTCAATATAGATGCCATTTTTTTAATCAGCTTAGGCACCGGATATCGTTTACCTTTCAGCCAAAAACGTTTTACAACTCTATACCAACTTTCGACCGATGCGTTAGAATCACGCTTCAAGCCAAACTCTGTCAAATAAGTCGCCGAAAAAAATGGATAATAAGGCAGTATATAGTGCAGTAAGTAATCAATGAACTCCAAACAATAGTACTCGTTTGACTCCGTGCTTGTTTCTATATTTTTGGCCTTAACAGATTGGTATATGAACGGGGATTGTTTCGCCCCGGAAGCAAGATTTGCGAAAGGTTAATGCGTTTGCTCGAAGGACCAGAGGGACAATCGGTTCTCTCACAATGGGTGCATTCGGGGAGCACGCTATTAGCACAATTATCGTCCAAAACTGTTCAAGGAGACGCTTTGTGACGCTGTGATATACGATGATGACGTCACTGTAAAGGCAGCGTGACGTCATTACTCGCGCTATTTTCGCTATTATTTTCGAGGTGAGGCACGAAATACTATTGGCGCTTAAGCTGCGTTCGGGGAGCTTGCTATCGCTGTCGCGCTATTGGCTCCTCGAACAAAGTTCATAGCGTTTGCGTTTATAGTGTTAATAGCATCTCCCCGAATGCACCCAATCTGTTTTCGCGAAGGCAGAAGCGCATGCAGCGAAATAATAAAGCGAAGCGACTCACCGTGTCGGCCGTCGTCCCCGTGAGTCCGCCGGGCCTCGTCCTGTCCTCTGAACTCGTGGCCGCTCCGTGGGTCTCGTCTCGTTCGACCTGCGACGGCAAGCACGTGCAAGCAATCAAGCAGTGGAGAGCAAGCAATAGAGCAGGCAGGAAAGAAAAGCAGTAGGTGAAGTGCACACTCTTGGTTAAGCGAGGCGGCGCGCGGCGGGGCGATTTCGGTCCGTTCTGCCCGGCTCCGTGACGATGGAGGCCGGAAGACGACTTGATGATGAGAGCTCGAGGCTAGTGCTCTCGGACTTCTGAACGATGAGTCCTGAAATGTGCCGCGGGCGAGTAGTTGCTCCCCTTTTGGGGGGGGGGGGTGGCTGCCGTCGGCGGATGGGCGATGGCAGCACCGACAGGTGAGTCGCATGATTTAACTGCTCGCGAACCGCCGACGTTTCGCGCGAGAATTACAAATGCGACGGGTTAACTAATTAGGACTTATGCAACTAAGTATGAATTATATACAGCTATATGAACATAAAGTGGCTAGACTAACGACTACACTATATACAAGGCGATACGCCGAACAGTATATGTTAATTGTTGAAAAATTAAAAAAATGGCGATTTTCTAGTTGCTGCATGGTCAGTGTCATGGTTGGATAGCAAGAATTGTGTGCCCTCTGTTTTGATCGGTATTTCGTCAAAATCTTCGGTCTCGAGAATGAAATGGACGCTGTCTACCAACCCTGATAGCGCTGTTTCGAAATCAAAAATTTTGACCGTGTGAGTAAATATTTCATCAGTCGCGTTTAAACTGTGAACGCGTTATTACTGTGAATCAGTTTCGTCATTGCCATTCCCGCAAGACGATACTGCGATTCTGTTTGAAAGATTTTTGAACCTTTCCTCTTAATGGTGTGTAAATCATATGTGAAGAACAGATATGCAGAATTGTCAGTGAGGTTATGGTATGTGTGCTATTTGTCATATCCTGATACGAACGGTTTAGATACTCAATGAAATGCCGTTCAACCCTTCCATAACCGCTTGCATCAGTGCTAAACTGAAATCGGTTTTAACTTTGTCAATCGCCGGAGATTGAGTGCTTTGCTTTTTCAAAGCTATGGCGACCAGTTTCAGAAAGTGACTTATGTTACAATGTGATGTGCATGCTGGATATGAACTCTGCTACAGGAAATTGACCATAATGTTATATTTACGTTTTATTTTCAAAATATTCTTATTCTTAACATTGATTCATAGGAAATTGGAATAACACATGAGAGTGGTAGAAGGTATCAGTTACAGTTTATTACAGTTACACGCTTTAGTGGCAAGACTTTGCCGCGCATACACGTTAAAATAATTACAGCTTCTCACCCATATAGGTACCTGTAAATGCGTCTTTCTCGGGCGATAAAAATTATTTAAGAAATGAATAAATAATGCTTGTCGCCACAACTCTTTAGAAGACGATAGAACACGTTCAGAACTACGCGAGAATTATAATAGAACTCACAGAACTGTCGAAAATCGACCAGCGTCTCACTTTATTCTCGATAAATTCCTGACTTTTGATCGTTATTAATTTATTTAAAAATTATACAACATTGCTAGTGCCGGGAACTCTTTAGAAAATCCTTCTATATGCTCAGAACTATTCGAAAATTTTTTTATATAAACCGGAACTCCGAGATTTCGCACAGCGTCTCATCTTTTTCCGTCATGATTACTTATCGGTTAATATTAATTTTTTAAAATATAACACAAAGATTCTAACTCGAAACTCTTTAGAAAATGCTTCAATATGCTCAGAACTACTGAGCAGAAAATATTTTATAAACCGGAACTCCGAGATTTCAATTGTCGTCTCAACTCGGTATACTTGTTACATTGTAATTTTTTTTTTAGTACCTTATAATTAATTTTTTTGCTTTTATATGGCAGAACTCTTTATAGAACTGTTATAGAACTATAGATCTTGCAAAATCTGATAAGATACAGTAGTGGAACTTGTGTAGGACAAAGTGAGACGCTTCGTGAACCTAGCGTCTCAGTTTGTACTGACGCGTTTTTTGGTTTTAATGGCTAGAACTATGGCTTAAACTATCAGGAACTCTAGAACTATTGAAAAGGAAGTCAGAACTCTCAATAATTTGTGAGTTTTCGCAAAATGAAACGCTAGCTTCACACACACACTACGATTTCCTCTCATAAAAGAAGATTTATTCGTAGATAAAGTGTTACGAATTGTGTTTTTCCAGCCGTTTCGAGATTTCTTTGCTATTGTATTATATTTTTGATTTTCTTTATTTAATTCTGTTGGAATTAATCATTTTACGCAGTGTTTTGTGAACAGAAGAAGGTTTATTTTAATTTAACGAAAACGAACGTGGTGATCGGAGCGTCTTCCTCTTTACAAAAGGAATCTAAATTCTAATCACAAGCTTTAGCTTTAAGGAAACACAAAAGAAAAGAAAAAGAATATTAACTGCTCAAATTAGATGCGCCGATATCGCAGTGTTCTTCCTGGACGTGGCGGTGCAGTTTCGCACCGGCTACCTGGAGCAGGGCCTGATGGTTTATAACAGTCGGAAGCTTGCCGGTCACTACTTCAAATCCAAGTATTTCTAAGTTGTAATATTTCAATCAACAATGTCGTCATCAGAGCAGCAGAATGTATATACGGACACGTGCAAATTTATTATCTTCCATTGATTCTACTATCTATTCTACTACTGATGTATTCTACTATCTCTTGTATCCGCAATTTTACGCTGGTGAGCTCACTTCGGACTCCTATTCTATTAGAATATTGTCTACGGTCACTTATGTGAGAGAGCTTTCGCTAGCAATATATGAAGTGTGATTGCCGCGTTTTCATGAGTTTTGAACTTGTCGATCCACGTCGACGTTGAGGAAAAGTATTTAAACTGTTACATTTTCCCTCTTCGAACCTTAACGTCATAAGTAATCAAAACCCCCTAGGATTTTTCAAAGGAAGACTAATTCAGAGTCGACTCAGTTGGTCATTTTAAACTCTCAATTCGTCGAATTTTGTAGTTTTACAATAGGTGGACTCGCGATCTACCGACGTTTCGCGCGAGTCACCGTGAATAAACTGATTTCATCGGCAATATACAATATACCGTATAATGAGCATTGGCAGCTCATGGTAAAGCCTAATGACAATACACGAAATAAACTACTGAAATAAAGCGACCCTAAGAGCACAGTTGACGGAAAGACTTCTAAAAATGGCGGAAAGTCGACTAAAAGTCAACTTCTAAATAGACGACTTCTAAAAGTCGACTTTTCGTCGACATTTATAAGTCGACTTCTAAAAATGACGGAAAGTCGACTAAAAGTCGACTTCTAGCAGTCATTTTTTTAATTGAAGCGCCGCTCGCGTACGGCGCGCCGTGCATATCAGTATGGCGGGGAATCTCGATCGAGAAGGACGTGAATGCGAGGAATGTGCCGCGAGCCACGAGGTAAATAATTAATCCAACAAATCCTGAAAGACTATATGGCTGCGTTCCGATATTCACTTCCAGTACTGCAAATCTATATTGTTTACGTCACATACACTATAGATTTTCAGTACTGGCAGCTGGTAGTGAATAACACGGAACGCAGCCTATACATATATTTTCAGCAGCTATTTCAGCCATCTTTAATTTTGTTAAAGGTAAGTTTTTTTAATTATCATTTTAAAACGAGATAAATTGTAGTCAGTGAAATTACATAATTAATTCCTTGTTCGGAGGCGAGAATAAATCGGGTCCAGTCCATAAGAAGTGTATCACCTCATGTACCACACAAAAAATTTAGTAATACACATTTATACACATGTTTATACACATGTTGTCGACTATAAAAACATCCAACCATGAGTCGGAAGAATGAGTATGAAAAGTCGATTGCGACTCAACAATATTAAGCGACAGTTGCGAAACTGTGCACCTAAGGTGATTGGATTCATATGATGAAGCAAGGAGATTGCAGTTTAGGTCGCTTGTAATGATTATGTTTTTAGAATTATGCATAAATGTGGTAAGGGTGTCAACGTATTTACTAAAGTTAGTACCTCTCGGTCTACGATACATGGAAGTGAACAAGAGTGGCCCGCCTGCACTGCACCGAATGTCGAGAATGAGAAATTTGGACTCATTCGAGAAGGCGGAAGACGATGACGCCAAAACCAGCGCACGCAACGAATCGTGAATATAACAAGCTACTCGCGATCCACCCCCCTCCCTGCCCTCTCTATCTGCCCGTAACAAATAATATCCGGGGATGCGCACTAAGTCGTCTGAAATATGTGAGTGAAGCCAGGTCTCAGAAATTGAAATAACATGAAAAAAATTAGACGTTAAGAAGGCTTGGATTGACTCTAGATGGGCAGGAAGGGAGCAAGTATATATACCTTATATAAGTACTATAAAAAAAAACTTATAATATGAACTGTTATATGAATTTTATTTAATTTGTTCCGGTTGTTCGTCTAAATCAGTCATCCGTTCGCGGATTGCTTCGTCAGCTTCGTTAGCTTCGTTAGCTTCGTCAGCAATTCTTTCAGCTAATGCCACATGTGCGTTGAACTCATCCATGTTGTAATCGTCGTTATTTTTAAAGTAAATAAGATTAAAACTGCAAATTATTGAAGTTAATATTTAACAAGCAACATATTATTGGAGGAGGAGGAGGAGGAGTGTGTACTATAGTATATGTGTATGAACAGTACACAATAGGCGGGGAAGGGGCTCCGGAGGGTCTATCAACTGACCTTGGTTCTGTTTATTCATCATCAGGCATTTGTTCAAACGATAGAACGTCTAAATAGGATTGTTCTTCAACCAAAACATGCCCCTTCGACGTTGAAGCCGCTGAAGGCCCCGATCTGCAATGTGATCAATGTGGTGTAATTAGAAATTATGCTATCTGCCTGGTCAAATAGCTCTAGCCTGGTGATCTCTTGGAAATTCGGTTCTGGATTAGGCGCGGAAGGTAAATTTTTAATTGGTTCTTCGGTTAAATCGACAATTGATGTGAAAAAATCTAAAACAATTCTTTAACATTTGTTTCCTTTTGAGTTCTCATTTTTTGGGTCCAAATAGGTGTTTTATAAGAGGTGGCTGAGAAGGTCTTACGATGCCTCTTTTTAGCAGTTCTTCTACCTGTTTATTTCTACCTTGGACTTGCGGGAATCTGTATTGCCGACATCCTAAAAAAAGTATATATTCTATTTACAAAGTGAAAATTCCTGTAATCCCATGCTATTGAACTGCATTTTGAACTGCCGTAGGTCGTACTATTTTCGAACTGCGTACTGGAAGTGACTCGATTTAATTTTGCCTTGGTTTTCTAGAGCGGTTTTATAATGATTATTGATTTTAGCAATAAATAAGATTAAAACTGCAAATTATTAAAGTTAATATTTAACAAGCAACATATTATTGGAGGAGGAGGAGGAGGAGGAGTGTATAGTATAGTATATGTGTATGAACAGTACACAATAGGCGGGGAAGGGGCTCCGGAGGGTCTATCAACTGACCTTGGTTCTGTTTGTTCATCATCAGGCATTTGTTCAAACGATAGAACGTCTAAATAGGATTGTTCGTCAACCAAAACATGCCCCCTCGACGTTGAAGCCGTTGAAGGCCCCGATCTGCAATGTGATCAATGTGGTGTAATTACAAATTATGCTATCTGTCTGGTCAAATAGCTCTAGCCTGGTGATCTCTTGGAAATTCGGTTCTGGATTAGGCGCGGAAGGTAAATTTTTAATTGGTTCTTCGGTTAAATCGACAATTGATGTGAAAAAATCTAAAACAATTCTTTAACATTTGTTTCCTTTTGAGTTCTCATTTTTTGGGTCCAAATAGGTGTATTATAAGAGGTGGCTGAGAAGGTCTTACGATGCCTCTTTTTAGCAGTTCTTCTACCTGTTTATTTCTACCTTGGACTTGCGGGAATCTGTATTGCCGACATCCTAAAAAAAGTATATATTCTATTTACAAAGTGAAAATTCCTGTAATCCCATGCTATTGAACTGCATTTTGAACTGCCGTAGGTCGTACTATTTTTGAACTGCGTACTGGAAGTGACTCGATTTAATTTTGCCTTGGTTTTCTAGAGCGGTTTTATAATGATTATTGATTTTAGCCTTATCCTATTTAGACCTCGTACTCATTTCCACTCTCAATAATCGCACTTTTTATCCAGGACGAGCCCCCAAAGTTTAAGCTTTGTTACGTCCAAATCCTGGAATTACTTTGAAGGATAGCGAAGGAAAGACTAGCCAAAGGAGGGGTATGGAAGGATGCAAAGAGATACTTACGTTATCTCGGGTAGTCGGACTCGGTTACGAGTCGAACGCACTTTTCAGAAAGCTCTAGCCGTGGGCCAACGTCCATAAGGGACGCTATTATGCCTACTGTGAGTTGTACAATCGTTGGTTCTATTTTAAGTCAAGGATTGAAATCCCTATTACTTAAGGTCGGACCATGTGGATATTTGCAAGGTGGAAAATTGCAAATATCTTCAACATATTGTAATAGAAATATATAATTTTAGCATGGCTCGACTCAGAAACACGGCGCGAATCACCACGTATCGAATATAAATTAAAACTCGAAGAAATAAGATCACAATCAAAACGTACAATGTGGAGCAGAGGCACGTCCGTCCTCCATCGTGCCCACCGACGGACTCAAGCGAGCATGTTTAATTCCCATGATAGTATCGTATCCTTATCATTTCCCTCATGAATCTATCATATTGTTGTAACTGCCACGATTGCCTCTAGTTCTTTTGCCAGACAAATGATCGTCTCGGATGTGTACCGACCACTGTCTTCTAAGTGCGAGCCACTTGACAGAACGTTCGGCAGCGGGAGAATCCGCAGTATACGCCCCCGAGTCTTTAAGTTCCCTAAGCCGAAGATAAACACGCCTCAAGTACGCCGCATACAAGTACAATGGCGGGATCTTTGCCAGCAGAGTGGCTGCCTCGTACGATACCGTACGGTAGGACATAGTCGTACACAGTGCGGAGAAACGTAGCGCGCGACGCATGCGTTGCTTATTTTCAGAAGCTAAAAGTTTTTTGCTCCATATAGGAGCCGCGTAAAATACAATGGACAAGACAACACTATAGTATAATCTGCGCTTATTCTCGATCGGTCCGCGCAGGTTGGGAAGAATACCGCATAATGCCCTACTAATATTTGACACTTTGGATACCACGTACGAAAAGTGGCGATTAAAAGTCCATCTCCTGTCTATATAGACCCCTAGATAGTTCATACTATCCGAGAAATTAATTCTGATTCCCTCAAACTCAAAGAAGGAGTTGCGAGGACGTTGGCCGAAAAACATGGCTTCAGATTTTGCCCAGGAGACCTTTAGACCGAGGGTACGGATATTTATCATAATGCGTTCTAAACACTCGTAAGCCACGGCGCACGCAGTCTCGAAGTTCTCCTCGACGACAATCAAAATGATGTCGTCGGCGTAACAGACAATATGGCACCCTTGGAAGATGAGGGTTCTCAGAACAGCATCGAAAGGCAAGATTCCATAAGAGGGGGCCCAACACTGAGCCTTGTGGGACTCCCCCTATTAACTCCTCTGGTACGACGAGATCCGTTTGATGTCATAAATCTTATCTTCCTATTTGAAAGATAGGCTTCCACAATACGACGGAGGTATCTAGGAAAATGTTTAGAACGCATATCCCTTCTGCCCGGGCGGGTGTGAAGCAATCTCCGAATTGGCGAATGTTCTCTCCATGTTATCTTCTCCTCGTCGTGCGATGTGACCAAAGAACTGCAAGGTTCTCCTCAGGCACACAGCCGAGAGCCTGGTCTTAATTTTCAGTTCGCGGAGAATGGATTCATTCGTTCTGTGGGCCGTCCACGAGACGCGGAGCATGCATCTCCAACTCCATATCTCAAAAGCATTGATTCTCCTCCTGTCTGACGCTTTAATTGTCCATGTCTCAGCCCCATAAGTGAACACGGCGAACACGAGCGCGCGCATAAGTCTCACTTTAGTGGAATTAGATATAATTCGGCTTTTCCAGATTCCAGTTAGCCGGCTAGCCGCACTCTTGCCCATCGCAATCCTTCTTCTAATTTCGGCCTTGCAGATGCCATTATTAGTGTTTAGCGAGCCCAAGTAAACGAACTCCTCGACGGTTTTCAGGATGTCCAATGCACTCGTCAGCCGCAGCAACTGTGAGCGGTCGATTATCATGATCTTAATTTTCTGCATATTAACTTTGAGTCCAAACTTTCTACTTTCGCTCTCAATACGATGCAGCATGCCGACCATTTCTTGCTCCGTTGCCGCAATCAGAGTGATGTCATCCGCGTACCTCAGGTTCGATATTTTTTTACCCGCAATAGCTATTCCACCTTTCCAACCTTCCAATGCTCTTTGTTTGAGATCGTGATAACCGCATCACGAAAACCGCGCTCGGTTGCGTGTCAGCGCGAGCACGCCTTCAATAAAATATGCGCCTAAAATTTCGCCTCAAATTAGTCGCGTCAATATTCAGTATAGCATGGATCTTTCTATCTTTCGCATTCCGGAAAGTTCGTTATTAACAACAACACAGCCACGGCTGACCGATCACACAAATAAAGTCAAGCATACAAAAGAAAGATCCATGTTATAAACAAAGCCAACGAAAACATGTGACGATCCCTTCGGGTCGTCACGTATAAACGGTGACGTCAGTACGATGCCGTAGGGCTCCGATGGCCAATCACCCTCCCGAAATTCTTGGAAATCTGCCTGGAGGGAGGTTCGCCTCGGAGGTGATAAAAAGACCGCCGCTGCGCCGCGGAACCGCTTCTTCGCCTTTTCGCATTTCGCTCGCAGGTCACCGCTAGTACACCGCTTTTCTATACCGCTTATCACCGTCTTTTCACACTCGCTTGCTTCACTGCTCGATTTCGCCGCTTTTGCCGTGCTAACTTCTGTGCGCGCTCACGGTTTCATTTCCTTCGCTGGAAAGAAAATACACGACTGTACATATTGTAAATATAGACTTTATTCTGCATTTCTGTACTTGCTGTTTTTTTCTTTTCTTGTGGTCGTCTTTTACCTCGCGCTATCTCGCGCTACCGCGTGCTCTCGAACACTCTTTTTATTATGAATTCTCCGTAGATGTAGAACAACCCTGGCGAGAGTATACATCCCTGGCGCACTCCTCTTTCAATTTTAAATGGGGAGGAGTCATCCAACTCAAGGCGCACTCTTGTCAAGTTTGCCTCATAGAGATTTTTTATTAAGAACACTAGGTGCTTCGGGATTCCCATTTCGACCATGACCCTCCACAGCCGCGGCCAATCTACACAGTCAAACGCCTTCTGATAATCTAGGAAGCATATGATCATAGGTACCCCAAACTCGCGTCCTTTTTCAACAAGTTGACGCAAGTTGAAAATTTGTTCTCTTGTACCCTTACCCTTAACAAATCCCGCTTGCTCCTGTGGAATCTGTCAAGATAAGGTTGAATACGTTGCTGAAGTGTTCTTAGAAGAATTTTACTAGGATGATAACTTATTAATGGAAACATATAATTAATATCCAAAACAATATAAATATCATAAATAATTAGAAAAAAAGGAAATAACGTATTCGTCTTTAAGAGAATTTCCGAATGAGTAAGGTCGACAATAATTCTTGTGCAGCAGAAGAGTATTAAATTATGCGTTGTCGCCACGTCCGATCACCTCGAAAGAACACCGAATCTATCAAACTCTTCTTTATCATACTCTTCTTTGATCTGCGTTTGGTTTTGAAATTATTTTAAACATATTTATATGTCGATTTTTTAAACTAATTTGTCACCAGTTCTTAAAATCTTGCATTGTGTAACGGCCTGACTTTATCGAACGCGGACGGGTTTACAGGATCGGGAGTTCGATGACAGGCCCAGAAACAGTAATCAATTTGCCATATAAACATGCACTTTATTCGAATATTCAAAACTATACTATAAACTATGATATAAAAATACCCGGGATTCGGTATTACACATAAACTGGACGCGGGAATTCGCAGTGGTCGGTAGTGCCGGTGCACGCGATGCGGTAGAGGAAATATCGGGACTCGAGTCTTCGCTTCGAGATGCGGTACGCAGAGGAGCGCGGTATTCTACAAGACGATGCGGGACGCGGTATATTACATCCGGAACGCGGCTACGGGTAGACGCTACGGAACACGGAACGCGGTATATTACATAGTGAACCGAATTAATACATATGTCTACTACATATAAGAAAGCTATACGCTGATAACGGAACGCGGTATATTACATACGGAACGCGGTATATTACATATGGAGCGCGGTATATTACATAGTGAACCGAATTCATACATATATTTAATATATATAAGAAAGATGTATGTACGCCGATAACAGAACGCGGTATATTACATCGGAGGATGGTGGAATCCCGGGATCACGGTTGTGAGAACTCTCGCGGCGAGGCCGAGCACGCTCGACCCCACGGTACCGTGGTCGTCGGGGCAAGTATCAGGGAGTTCGGGAACACTCTGAGAACCCTCAGTCGAGAACCAGAACTCTGGACCTCGTTGTACGTGTTGCCCTAGGATTCGGAAAGGTAGCTTCGTCAGGAATAGCGGAGAGCCGTGGTGAAGACGAAGTGACTTCTTCGTCGAGCGCGCCGGCTTTTTATACCGCGCGTCGCGGTGAGCTTGGCAGGAGGAGGCCGATCGTCAGGCGACGGTGCGGTGGTGGGAGCGGCGCGATCCCGCGTGTTCGCTTCGGCGGGGATCGGCTCGCTTCGGCGCTCGTCGGCGTCGTGCGGGAAGGCACCGGTGCGGCGGATTTCCCGCGCACACGGTGCGTTTCAAGAGTTTAGAAAAATGTGGGCGCACCGCGCCCTGTCCTCGCCCGACGGAGATCGGTCGGGCGGCTCCCGGCGGGTGGTAACCGGGGACGATGCCTTGTTGCAAGGACGCATCGTTACAATTGTTTTATCAGCCTCAATATTTTGAACACCTATTGGATTATCAGGATCATCTTGAGACTCATGCTGTTTTTCCAAATTATATTTTAGTTACATATACATATGTACAAAAAACCATTTACACTTACAACTATTTACAAAATTAAAAACTATTTACAATTAATATGAGAACATTCTTACCCTAATATGGCAGAAAACTCGTTAGCCTAACTTAAAATAAAGAAGAAGGAGAAGAAGTTATTCACTCCACGTAACCGTACGGAAGTAAATAACGCGGTTATTGATAAATCTACAAACAATTTTAAATTATTGACATTTGTAAGTTCCGAACTTTGGAATATATACATACTTTCTGCGTCCGAAAGTGTAGGCTTGTTCTCGATCTCTTCGATCTCCTCGGTCGAATATTGACTAAAATTTGAAAGATTATTTTTGAAGTAAACAAAGTATAAATTATGAACTTATTCTTATTCACGTAAAATGTTTTTTAAAATATCAGAAATATATCATTAATTCTAATGATATATATATATCTATATATATATAGGAAGATGTCCTGACTTACTCACTCACTCACTCACTGACTCATCAACGCCCAGCCCAAACCCCTGAATCGAATTTTTACCAAAAGTATATGAAATAGGGGTAGAATTTTCCGGGGAGTGCCACTATGTGTATAGTTTTTTGTTACCGATTTTCTGGAAACCGGTTTTTCTAATTTTTCTAATTTTTCGGGAAATAATTCACCGAATTTCAAAGATTTGTAGATCAAACAGGGGTAGAATTTTCCGGGGAGTGCTAGGAAGTGTATAATTTTTCGTTACCGATCTTTTGGAAGCCGGTATCGAAATTTTTTCAATCTTTCGGGAATTAATTGACCGAATCTGAAAGAATTGTACATGAAGTAGGGGTAGAATCTTACAGCGAGCGCTATAATGTGTACGGTTTTTGTTACTGATCTTTTTGGAAACCGGTTTTTTTAATTCTTTCAATTTTTTGGGAAATAATTGATTAAGTTTCAAAGAATTATACATGAAGTAGGGGTTGAATTTCCCGGGGAATGCTATCAAGTATATAATTTTTTGTTATCGATCTTTTTGGAAAGCGGTATCAGAAGTTTGACAAATTTTTCGGGAAATAATTAATCGAATTTTAAAGAATTGTATTTAGAGAGAGAGAGAGAGAGAGAGAGAGAGGGGGGAGGCAGAAGGAGAAAGAGGGGGGAGAGACAGAAGGAGAGAGACAGAGGGAGAGAGAGAGGGGAGAGAGAGGGGATTAGAGTAAGAGAGGTTGAGAGAGAGAAGAGTTTTTCTCGAGAGCGACATAGATGTGGAAAGTTTCTTTTGTCTTCGTTAGCGGGACTAGTTCGAGGTATAGTTCTAGATGTCTTTTCTGCTCTCTCTTCTTTCTCTTTAGTTGCCTTTCCGACTCTTCATCTTCTCCACATTTAGCGTTCGAACCCTTTCTCTTTCTTCTTGATTTCCCTTTCATTTCTTTACTGTTTTTGATTTCTTTATTATTATTATTTCTTTAGTCTATCTTTCTTTCTTTTCGTCTCTCTCTCTCTCTCTCTCTCTCTCCTCTCTATCTCTCCTCTCTCTCTCTCTCTCCTCTTCTCTCTCTCTCTCCTCTCTCTCTTCTCTCTCTCTCCTCCTCCTCTCCCTCTCGATTATCAGAGAATCTCTCGATTTCCTCTGCCCTCGCAACTCTACAGTGCCCCATTAACTCCCCACTCTCACTCCACGCCACCCTACTATCACCCTCATTCTCCTCCTGCCACTCATCCCTCTCCTCTCCATCCTCATGCAACCCAACCA
>NC_092359.1:14465993-14599858 GCF_030848805.1 Temnothorax longispinosus | reverse complement strand
TATGCAGCGTTTAATGGAAAGCCTTACCCAGTGAGAAACGATACATCGGATCGACGTCGATTTGATATCGATCCTATCAGATCTCATCGATGCGGTTCTGCAGGTTGTTGAACATCGATAGTTTCAAATATTTCGAGGTTATTTCGATGTTATGATAACTTTGCAAACCATCTGTTTTGGTAGCATGTAGCAATATAATACAATATTTTCTTTCAAGATTTTCACTGTTTTTCATGTTTGTCCATTATCAACGATTTGATATCGGTTCGATATCGATTCGACTTATGAGATGAAAAGAACTAAATTGTTTCCTGAATCGAAGAAAAGTGAAAATTATTGTGTTTTAAATTATACATTAACCAATTATGCGGTCTAATATATATATTTATATATAATTTATATAAATTTTTCTATTTATATATAATTTATATCGTCATACTTCATACTATATTATATATAAAACCTGACTGTTTGTCTATCTGTCTGTCCGTCCGTCCGTTTAGGGAGGGAGAAAGGGAGAAAGAGAGAGAGAGGGAAGGAGAGAGGGAGAGAGGGGGAAAGAGAGAGAGAGAGAGAGAGAGAGACTATTTGCGTGTTTTATTACATATGTCCTCCGGGGCGAAGCCCGGGTAACCTGCAGCTAGTATATATAATGTAATTTATATAAATTTATATAAATTATATATAAATAAATATATATACCCGATATTATGTATGATACATATATATTAGACCGCATCAATTGGTTAATGTAAATTTTATTGTATAAAACCTGGGAAACAATCTTGAAAGAAAGTGAATTATATTGAAAAACACTGATTTGCTATAATATATATATATATATATATATATATATATATATATATATATATTATCTAATGTTCATTTTTGAGAGGATTCTATACATTTATATATATGTTGTTATATGAAAAATTTGTTTGCCGGGGATTACGTTTTTCAATGAGAAAAACGAGTTATGGTAACGATACAGTTACTTTTTTCAGTGAGAATTATGAGTTATTATCTTATTAATTAATTATAAATTTATTTAAAAATATTATAAATATTTAAATATATTATTATCATATTCTTAAAATATATTAGGAACAACTTCGCCGAACAATTAAGAATCAATGCATGATGTATACGCAATCAAATCGATTTTGAAACGATGTTCGAATCGATTTTCGATTTGTTACTCTTTGACATCAATTTGACATAGTTTCGTACAGACATCGATTCGATTACTATTTCGCACTGGTTAGAGACGGAGCACGCGCTCTGAAATATGTTTCGATACGCGTGCAATTTCATGTGAGAAGGCATTTTCATGTCGTGTGAGTATGGTTAATACACACATCAAGACTGTCATTATTAGATTGCGCGGCGCGACGTTGGCCCAATAGGCCAATTTTGTAATGAGCCGGCACTAGGTTTCTGACATTCACCCAACATTAAGAAAAAATTATATTCGTATATCCGATTTGAAATTTTATTACTCTTTTTAAACTAAATTTGTTTCTTAAAAATTATTGAAAAATTATATATTTGTGCTGGTTATGACACATATGTAGACTATATATAACACTTACATCAAATTAAGAAGTAGTCTTATACCACGTAAGGCAGTTGGCTCACGATCCAGAGGTCCCGAGTTCGAATCCCACCAAGGTAAGTGTGTTTTTTTAAGTATGAGAAAATATTTATAATCATAGGTTGCATCTTAAGAAACAAATTTAGTTAAAAAGTTGTAATAAAATTTCAAAATAAAAATATAATTTTTTTTTATGTCGGGTGAATTTCCTTATTAGAGTTCAAATCGACATCGAGTCGACATTGTTTCGACATTGATTCGATTGCTATATTTTTTATAATATCAAATAATTTTTCAAAACAAAGAGGTGGAAATCCCTCCGTTTGCAGACGTCTATATGACATCAAAAAACGTTATAAAAGCAGTTCTCATACGAAATATATCGAATTTTCAAAGATTCGATATCGATGAATGCTCGAAACTGGGACTGAATATCAAAATTGAGTGAAATACCGAGCAAATGATATCAATCCAAAATCTACAAGCTGATGATGTTTGTAAACATATTTGTGATACATTTTATGTAATATTGGTTCCATACATATATCGTCCGTGAGCGGGGCGATCGTCGGTCTTGTTTTAGATTCAAGGAATTTAATCCTTTTAACCTAGAACCCCCCCGGACCTTGTCCGATTTCGAGAGTGGATGAATAGTGGATGGGTCTTAGTTTATAATAGTTAATGTAAATGAAGATGGGGGTATATATAATGTAATAAAATATTGAAAATATATAGGATAACTAAACTATCAACCTTACAAAATAAATGAGCATTGGGCAAAATAAACATAAAATTGAATGGATCGTGACGTAAAGTTGCTCCAGATTTCTTGCAATTATTTGCTGTCTAATGGTTTGAGGATCTCATGCGCGATGAACTGTGGCGAATATTTTTCATAAAGCATTAAATATTCACCATGTCGCGTTAAATATCGCACGCCACCATTATTCTCGTGATAGCGACGAGTCCCCGAATTGTGACGTGTAGATATATTTTCATATACATAATGATGTGCAAGTCAAAGGTGCATAATGGTGTAATATAATTATTGATTATTGAGGAAAAGCAAAGTACCAACAAAAAGCAGAAAACGGTTAAGGGGGTCGTCTAGTCAAGAAGCTGTTTTTTGGGGGGAATTTTTTGTAAGGAATCATAAAAATACACTTTTTTGAAACTTTTACATCATATTTATTGATATTTGAAGAGTATTTAGAAATTTTTCCAAGTTGATATATGGCCAAGAATCCGCTGTAGAGCGCCCCGACGACAACTGTGTAAAAAAAACGGTACCCACGATTCCGGATCTCCAGTTCATCCTAAAAAAAAAAAAAAATTCCTCTTAATCTGTGGATGTGTGGCTATCGTGTGAACTAGAACCAAATGAAAATATTAAAATTTTTGCCAACGTTTTGAAAAAAAGTTTCATTATGAACTTTTAATTAGTATTAGGACAGTTGTAAACCCATGTGACAACTCGTCTCGCGTGGAAAGTGTATGCGTGGAGGCAGTAGGTTCCGCCCCCCTGCGGGGGGCTCCACTATTATTAAACTAGACACATAGTGTGCCTTCAAAGTACATGCGTAGACTTTCCACGCGTGGAGACAAAATTAATATTACATTTAATTAGTATCACATTTCACCAACAGCCGTACATTGATAATAAATTATTCTAATCAACTGAATATACAAATAATAACAATAATATAATAACTCACAAACAATTAAGCCAACACTAGAAACATGTACCCGCATCATTTAAATCGACGATTTAGAACGTTAATGAATCCAGCAGACGTTTCATCCCACTAATATTATTTTACTTGTGATATTGAACGGAGATAGTTTCGCCCCGGAGGCAAGATTTGCGATACTCGAAGGACCAGAGGGGGGTTGTCGCTTTCCCCTCACGACTATCAAATGTTTAACGCGAAAGCAGAAACGCATGCAACGAAATATTAAGCGAAGCGACTCACCGTGTCGGCCGTCGTCCCCGTGATTCCGCCAATCCTCGTCCTGTCCCCTGAACTTGGCCGCTCCGTGGGTCTCGTTCGGCATGCGATGGCAAATTCGTGCAAGCAAGCAAAGCGGTGGAGAGCAAGCGATAGAGCAGGCAGGAAAAAGCAGTAGGAGACGTGCGCACTCCCGGTTGAGCAAGGCGGCAAAGGCGATTCCGTGATGCGTTTTGCCCGGCGAACGTGTGCCGTAAGCGACGGCTCTTAGACTATGTGTGTGTGTGTGTGCCGCACGGCGGCTTGACGAGAAGTTCTGATGAGAGGTGTGTCCTCTCCGACTATTTGACGACGATATGTGTGCCGTAAGACGGCTGTCCAAAATGTGTTTGCCGTAAGACGGCTGGATTGCTAATGCTCTGTCCCCGCGGTCCTGGAACATGTCGCTGCGGCGAGTAGTTGTTCCCTTTCCGGGGGGGTGGATACCGTCGGCGGATGGGCGATGGCAGCACCGACAGGTGAGTCGCATGATTTGGCTGATCGCGATCCGCCGACGTTTCGCGCGAGAATTACAAACGACTTATGCAACTTAATACAAACGATACATGAATACATGAACATGAAGTAACTACACTATTTACAAGGCGATACGCCGAACAGATATTTTTGTTCGATACATTATTGCCTGAGATATTTTTGGACTGAGATATTTTTGGACTGAGACATTTTGGACTGAGACATTTTGGATTGAGATATTATAGACGAGATATTTTTGCTGAGATGTTTTGGGCTGAGATAAAATGAGGGGTCACCGGCCCGTAGTAGCCTGTCGGCGCTGGTCGGCCTATATTGCGTCCCGCCAGTCCCGCCGTGGGTAACCATCCTTCCTCGCGGAGGTGGTTGTGGTTGCACTGGTAGCTCTAGCTCTCTTCGCATTTGTTCGATCTTATTTTGGAACCATTTTTTTATTTCGTGATGCGAGAGACCGCTCTCTCTGCTTATTTGGTCGATTATTTCGCTGCTGGGAATCTCGAGTATTCCATATTTTAAATGCGTGCGGGAATATCTCATTCCTGCACGGGTTCGAGTGGGGAATTTTTCGCGTGGGAAATTGGCTATTTGTCGCACAGATGGCGCGCGCAGAATGGTCCACTTTCCACGCACGTGTGATATAAAAATCATTGGTTTCTATGCTTGGTACCTTCGAAAAAACGATAGAATTCATTGTCAATGACGAAAGATCAGTGGTTTCGTATTCCTCAGTGACTTCATTCAATGAGAGAGATTTTTTTGTGATCTGTTGCAACAGGCAGGAGATTTGCTGCGTATAATGATCGACCGATTATTCGATTTGACAAAACTCGCAATTTAATTGTGACGACATTAGCAATTTTTGTTTTTCGCCTTTTTTCGACATTTTGAAAAACGAATTAGTACATTTGGTATTTTTGATGTGTCTGTCTTTTTGCTTATTCTATTTCTCTGTCAGTTTTTTGAACTTGGTTGCAGTGCTCTTTCGTTTCTTTCCTCGGACTTGGCGACTTGTTTTCGTAGTGTACGATCTTTCCAACACTCGCCCATTCAATATAGATGCCATTTTTTTAATCTGCTTAGGCACCGGATATCGTTTACCTTTCAGCCAAAGACGTTTTACAACTCTATACCAACTTTCGACCGATGCGTTAGAATCACGCTTCAAGACAAACTCTGTCAAATGAGTCGCCGAAAAAAATGGATAATAAGGCAGTATATAGTGCAGTAAGTAATCAATGAACTCCGGACAATAGTACTCATTTGACTCCGTGCTTGTTTCTATATTTTTGGCCTTAACAGATTGGTATATGAACGGGGATTGTTTCGCCCCGGAGGCAAGATTTGCGAAAGGATAATGCGTTTGCTCGAAGGACCAGAGGAACAATCGGTTCTCTCACAATCTGTTTTCGCGAAGGCAGAAGCGCATGCAGCGAAATAATAAAGCGAAGCGACTCACCGTGTCGGCCGTCGTCCCCGTGAGTCCGCCGGGCCTCGTCCTGTCCTCTGAACTCGTGGCCGCTCCGTGGGTCTCGTCTCGTTCGACCTGCGACGGCAAGCACGTGCAAGCAATCAAGCAGTGGAGAGCAAGTAATAGAGCAGGCAGGAAAGAAAAGCAGTAGGTGAAGTGCACACTCTTGGTTAAGCGAGGCGGCGCGCGGCGGGGCGATTTCGGTCCGTTCTTGCCCGGCTCCGTGACGATGGAGGCCGGAAAACGAACTTGATGAGAGCTCGAGGCTAGTGCTCTCGGACTTCTGAACGATGAGTGCCCGCGGTCCTGAAATGTGCCGCGGCGAGTAGTTGCTCGCCTTTTCGGGGGGGGGGGGGGTGGCTGCCGTCGGCGGATGGGCGATGACAGCATCGACAGGTGAGTCGCATGATTTAACTGCTCGCGAACCGCCGACGTTTCGCGCGAGAATTACAAATGCGACGGGGTAACTAATTAGGAATTATGCAACTAGTATGAATTATATACAGCTATATGAACATAAAGTGGCTAGACTAACGACTACACTATATACAAGGCGATACGCCGAACAGTATATGTTAATTGTTGAAAAATTAAAAAATGGCGATTTTCTAGTTGCTGCATGGTCAGTGTCATGGTTGGATAGCAAGAATTGTGTGCCCTCTGTTTTGATCGGTATTTCGTCAAAATCTTCGGTCTCGAGAATGAAATAGACGCTATCTACCCCCTGATAGCGCTGTTTTGAAATCAAAAATTTTTGACCGTGTGAGTAATATTTAATCAGTAGCGTTTAAACTAATATTATTACTGTGAATCAGTTTCGTCATTGCCATTCCTGCAAGACGATACTGCGATTCTGTTTGAAAGATTTTTGAACCTTTCCTCTTAATGGTGTGTAAATCATATGTGAAGAACAGATATGCAGAATTGTCAGTGAGGTTATGGTATGTGTCCTATTTATCATATCCTGATACGAACGGTTTAGATCTCAATGAAATGCCGTTCAACCCTTCCATAACCGCTTGCATCAGTGCTAAACTGAAATCGGTTTCAACTTTGTCAATCGCCGGAGATTGAGTGCTTTGCTTTTTCAAAGCTATGGCGACCAGTTTCAGAAAGTGACTTATGTTACAATGTGATGTGCATGCTGGATATGAACTCTGCTACAGGAAATTGACCATAATGTTATATTTACGTTTTATTTTCAAAATATTATTATTCTTAACATTGATTCATAGGAAATTGGAATAACACATGAGAGTGGTAGAAGGTATCAGTTACAGTTTATTACAGTTACACGCTTTAGTGGCAAAACTTTGCCGCGCATACACGTTAAAATAATTACAGCATCTCACCCATATAGGTACCTGTAAATGCGTCTTTCTCGGGCGATAAAAATTATTTAAAAAATGAATAAATAATGCTTGTCGCCACAACTCTTTGAAGACGATAGAACACGTTCAGAACTACGCGAGAATTATAATAGAACTCACAGAACTGTCGAAAATCGACCAGCGTCTCACCCTATTCTCGTAAATTCTTGACTTTGTTCGTTATTAATTTATTTAAAAATTATACAACATTGCTAGTGCCGGGAACTCTTTAGAAAATCCTTCTATATGCTCAGAACTATTCGAAAATTTTTTATATAAACCGGAACTCCGAGATTTCGCACAGCGTCTCATCTTTTTCCGTCATGATTACTTATCGGTTAATATTAATTTTTTAAAATATAACACAAAGATTCTAACTCGAAACTCTTTAGAAAATGCTTCAATATGCTCAGAACTACTGAGCAGAAAATATTTTATAAACCGGAAACTCCGAGATTTCAATTGTCGTCTCAACTCGGTATACTTGTTACATTGTAATTTTTTTTTAGTACCTTATAATTAATTTTTTTGCTTTTATATGGCAGAACTCTTTATAGAACTGTTATAGAACTATAGATCTTGCAAAATCTGATAAGATACAGTAGTGGAACTTGTGTAGGACAAAGTGAGACGCTTCGTGAACCTAGCGTCTCAGTTTGTACTGACGCGTTTTTTGGTTTTAATGGCTAGAACTATGGCTTAAACTATCAGGAACTCTAGAACTATTGAAAAGGAAGTCAGAACTCTCAATAATTTGTGAGTTTTCGCAAAATGAAACGCTAGCTTCACACACACTACGATTTCCTCTCATAAAAGAAGATTTATTTGTAGATAAAGTGTTACGAATTGTATTTTTCCAGCCGTTTCGAGATTTCTTTGCTATTGTATTATCCTTTTGATTTTCTTTATTTAATTCTGTTGGAATTAATCATTTTACGCAGTGTTTTGTGAACAGAAGAAGGTTTATTTTAATTTAACGAAAACGAACGTGGTAATCGGAGCGTCTTCCTCTTTACAAAAGGAATCTAAATTCTAATCACGAGCTTTAGCTTTAAGGAAACACAAAAGAAAAGAAAAAGAATATTAACTGCTCAGTTTAGATGCGCCGATATCGCAGTGTTCTTCCTGGACGTGGCGGTGCAGTTTCGCACCGGCAACCTGGAGCAGGGCCTGATGGTTTATAACAGTCGGAAGCTTGCCGGTCACTACTTCAAATCCAAGTATTTCTAAGTTGTAATATTTCAATCAACAATGTCGTCATCAGAGCAGCAGAATGTATATACGGACACGTGCGAATTTATTATCTTCCATTGATTCTACTATCTATTCTACTACTGATGTATTCTACTATCTCGTGTATCCGCAATTTTACGCTGGTGAGCTCACTTCGGACTCCTATTCTATTAGAATATTGTCTACGGTCACTTATGTGAGAGAGCTCTCGCTAGCAATATATGAAGTGTGATTGCCGCGTTTTCATGAGTTTTGAACTTGTCGATCCACGTCGACGTTGAGGAAAAGTATTTAAACTGTTACATTTTCCCCCTTCGAACCTTAACGTCATAAGTAATCAAAACCCCCTAGGATTTGTCAAAGGAAGACTAATTCAGAGTCGACTCAGTTGGTCATTTTAAACTCTCAATTCGTCGAATTTTGCAGTTTTACAATAGGTGGACTCGCGATCTACCGACGTTTCGCGCGAGTCACCGTGAATAAACTGATTTCATCGGCAATATACAATATACCGTATAATGAGCATTGGCAGCTCATGGTAAAACCTAATGACAATACACGAAATAAACTACTGAAATAAAGCGACCCTAAGAGCACAGTTGACGGAAAGTCGACGGCAAGTCGACATTTATAAGTCGACTTCTAGTCGACTTCTAAAAATGACGGAAAGTCGACTAAAAGTCGACTTCTAGCAGTCATTTTTTAAATTGAAGCGCCGCTCGCGTACGGCGCGCCGTGCATATCAGTATGGCGGCGAATCTCGATCGAGAAGGACGTGAGTGCGAGGAATGTGCCGCGAGCCACGAGGTAAATAATTAATCCAACAAATCCTGAAAGACTATATGGCTGCGTTCCGATATTCACTGCCAGTACTGCAAATCTATATTGTTTACGTCACATACACTATAGATTTTCAGTACTGGCAGCTGGTAGTGAATAACACGGAACGCAGCCTATACATATATTATCAGCAGCTATTTCAGCCATCTTTAATTTTGTTAAATGTAAGTTTTTTTAATTATCATTTTAAAACGAGATAAATTGTAGTCAGTGAAATTACATAATTAATTCCTTGTTCGGAGGCGAGAATAAATCGGGTCCAGTCCATAAGAAGTGTATCACCTCATGTACCACACAAAAAATTTAGTAATACACATTTATACACATGTTTATACACATGTTGTTGACTATAAAAACATCCAACCATGAGTCGGAAGAATGAGTATGAAAAGTCGATTGCGACTCAACAATATTAAGCGACAGTTGCGAAACTGTGCTCCTAAGGTGATTGGATTCATATGATGAAGCAAGGAGATTGCAGTTTAGGTCGCCCGTAATGATTATGTTTTTAGAATTATGCATAAATGTGGTAAGGGTGTCAACGTACTTACTAAAGTTAGTACCTCTCGGTCTACGATACATGGAAGTGAACAAGAGAGGCCCGCCTGCACTGCACCGAATGTCGAGAATGAGAAATTTGGACTCATTCGAGAAGGCGGAAGGCGACGACGCCAAAACCAGCGCACGCAACGAATCGTGAATATAACAAGCTACTCGCGATCCACCCCCCTCCCTGCCCTCTCTATCTGCCCGTAACAAATAATATCCGGGGATGCGCACTAAGTCGTCTGAAATATGTGAGTGAAGCCAGGTCTCAGAAATTGAAATAACATGAAAAAAATTAGACGTTAAGAAGGCTTGGATTGACTCTAGATGGGCAGGAAGGGAGCAAGTATATATACTTCATATATGTACTATAAAAAAAAACTTATAATATGAACTGTTATATGAATTTTATTTAATTTGTTCCGGTTGTTCGTCTAAATCAGTCATCCGTTCGCGGATTGCTTCGTCAGCTTCGTTAGCTTCGTTAGCTTTGTCAGCAATTCTTTCAGCTAATGCCACATGTGCGTTGAACTCATCCATGTCGTAATCGTCGTTATTTTTAAAGTAAATAAGATTAAAACTGCAAATTATTGAAGTTAATATTTAACAAGCAACATATTATTGGAGGAGGAGGAGGAGGAGTGTATAGTATAGTATATGTGTATGAACAGTACACAATAGGCGGGGAAGGGGCTCCAGAGGGTCTATCAACTGACCTTGGTTCTGTTTGTTCATCATCAGGCATTTGTTCAAACGATAGAACGTCTAAATAGGATTGTTCTTCAACCAAAACATGTCCCCTCGACGTTGAAGCCGTTGAAGGCCTCGATCTGCAATGTGATCAATGTGGTGTAATTAGAAATTATGCTATCTGTCTGGTCAAATAGCTCTAGCCTGGTGATCTCTTGGAAATTCGGTTCTGGATTAGGCGCGGAAGGTAAATTTTTAATTGGTTCTTCGGTTAAATCGACAATTGATGTGAAAAAATCTAAAACAATTCTTTAACATTTGTTTCCTTTTGAGTTCTCATTTTTTGGGTACAATCCAAATAGGTGTATTATAAGAGGTGGCTGAGAAGGTTTTACGATGCCTCTTTTTAGCAGTTCTTCTACCTGTTTATTTCTACCTTGGACTTACGGGAATCTGTATTGCCGACGTCCTAAAAAAAGTATTCTATTTACAAAGTGAAATTTCCTGTAATCCCATGCTATTGAACTGCGTTTTGAACTGCCGTAGGTCGTACTATTTTCGAACTGCGTACTGGAAGTGACTCGATTTAATTTTGCCTTGGTTTTCTAGAGCGGTTTTATAATGATCATTGATTTTAGCCTTATCCGATTTAGACCTCGTACTCATTTCCACTCTCAATAATCGCACTTTTTATCCAGAACGAGCCCCCAAAGTTTAAGCTTTGTTACGTCCAAATCCTGGAATTACTTTGAAGGATAGCGAAGGAAAGACTAGCCAAAGGAGGGGTATGGAAGGATGCAAAGAGATACTTACACGGAGAAAAAGTTACGGTTGCTACAACAGAATAATGCTGTTAATTTTCGCCCATCCATACAAAAGGGTTATGGAAACCATAGTACTCTGGAAGTGACCTATGGTTTCCATATGGTTTCCATATGGTTGCCCTAACTTTAGTGAGGGTAGCTACTATATGGATGTTGCAACCATAATATATGGATGTTACAACCATAATGAACAAATATTCACCCGACAAAAAAAATTATTTATTTCGAAATTATTACTATTTTTTTAACTAAATTTGTTTCTTAAGATGCCAGTCTATGATTATAAATATTTTCTCGTATTTAAAAACACATATAAAAACACACTTACCTTGGTGGGATTCGAACTCGGGACCTCTGGATCGTGAGCCAACTGCCTTACGTGGTAGACCACTTCTTAATTAATGTTAGTGTTATATTTAGTCTACATATGTCAACCAGCGCAAATATATAATTTTTCAAAAATCATCTAAGAAACAAATTCAGTTTAAAAAGAGTAATAAAATTTTGAATTGGATATATGATATAATATTTCTTATAATGTCGGGTGAATGTCAGAAACCAGTGTCGGCTCATTATACGAAATTTTGTGTTCGTAAATATTTTATGAAAAAAGTATATTTATAAAGGCCTATCTACATAAGACGCAGAACGCGAGTCGCAAGACACACGCACAGTCTACATGTCAATCTAACCTCTATACACAAAGAGGTTAGATTGACATGTAGACTGTGTGTGTGTGCTTGCGACTCGCGTTCTGCGTCTTATGTAGATAGGCCTTAAAGTTAAAACATCCTTATCAAATCCGCTTTATTCTATGCAGAAATTCTTTTGCGCGCGCAATGGAACTAAACTCTCAATCATGCAGTGATTCAGTGCTGTACCGTGCAGCTATATCTTATGGATCTCTCAACCATAATAGTTGTGCTGCAGACCACATAAGAGGGATAGCAATAATCCTTTGGTTGAGGCAACCATATACGAGGGTATTATAACCGAATGTTACGTATCGTAAGAACTACGGTTATGACAACTGTATAAATGGGCATATCTTAACAGCTACATTGAATGTAATATCAATTTAACTTGAATTTACATACATTTCTCTTTTAATCATAGAGAACATTGTTGTAACAACCGTAACAATTTTCTCCGTGTACGTTATCTCGGGTAGTCGGACTCGGTTACGAGTCGAATGCACTTTTCAGAAAGCTCTAGCCGTGGGCCAACGTCCATAAGGGACGCTATTATGCCTACTGTGAGTTGTGCAATCGTTGGTTCTATTTTAAGTCAAGGATTGAAATCCCTATTACCTAAGATCGGACCGTGTGGATATTTGCAAGGACAATTGCAAATATCTTCAACATATTGTAATAGAAATATATAATTTTAGCATGGCTCGACTCAGAAACACGGCGCGAATCACCACGTATCGAATATAAATTAAAACTCGAAGAAATAAGATCACAATCAAAACGTACAATGTGGAGCACGCAGAGGCACGTCCGTCCTCCATCGTGCCCACCGACGGACTCAAGCGAGCATGTTTAATTCCCATGATAGTATCGTATCCTTATCATTTCCCTCATGAATCTATTATATTGTTGTAACTGCCACGATTGCCTCTAGTTCTTTTGCCAGACAAATGATCGTCTCGGATGTGTACCGACCACTGTCTTCTAAGTGCGAGCCACTTGACAGAACGTTCGGCAGCGGGAGAATCCGCAGTATACGCCCCCGAGTCTTTAAGTTCCCTAAACCGAAGATAAACACGCCTCAAGTACGCCGCATACAAGTACAATGGCGGGATCCTTGCCAGCAGAGTGGCTGCCTCGTACGATACCGTACGGTAGGACATAGTCGTACACAGCGCGGAGAAACGTAGCGCGCGACGCATGCGTTGCTTATTTTCAGAAGCTAAAAGTTTTTTGCTCCATATAGGAGCCGCGTAAAATACAATGGACAAGACAACACTATAGTATAATCTGCGCTTATTCTCGATCGGTCCGCGCAGGTTGGGGAGAATACCGCATAATGCCCTACTAATATTTGACACTTTGGATACCACGTACGAAAAGTGGCGATTAAAAGTCCATCTCCTGTCTATATAGACCCCTAGATAGTTCATACTATCCGAGAAATTAATTCTAATTCCCTCAAACTCAAAGAAGGAGTTGCGAGGACGTTGGCTGAAAAACATGGCTTCAGATTTTGCCCAGGAGACCTTTAGACCGAGAGTACGGATATTTATCATAATGCGTTCTAAACACTCGTAAGCCACGGCGCACGCAGTCTCGAAGTTCTCCTCGACGACAATCAAAAGGATGTCGTCGGCGTAACAGACAATATGGCACCCTTGGAAGATGAGGGTTCTCAGAACAGCATCGAAAGGCAAGATTCCATAAGAGGGGGCCCAACACTGAGCCTTGTGGGACTCCCCCTATTAACTCCTCTGGTACGACGAGATTCGTTTGATGTCATAAATCTTATCTTCCTATTTGAAAGATAGGCTTCCACAATACGACGGAGGTATCTAGGAAAATGTTTAGAAGCAATCTCTGAATTGGCGAATGTTCTCTCCATGTTATCTTCTCCTCGTCGTGCGATGTGACCAAAGAACTGCAAGGTTCTCCTCAGGCACACAGCCGAGAGCCTGGTCTTGATTTTCAGTTCGCGGAGAATGGATTCATTCGTTCTGTGGGCCGTCCACGAGACGCGGAGCATGCATCTCCAACTCCATATCTCAAAAGCATTGATTCTCCTCTTGTCTGACGCTTTAATTGTCCATGTCTCAGCCCCATAAGTGAACACGGCGAATACGAGCGCGCGCATAAGTCTCACTTTAGTGGATTTAGATATAATTCGGCTTTTCCAGATTCCAGTTAGCCGGCTAGCCGCACTCTTGCCCATCGCAATCCTTCTTCTAATTTCGGCCTCGCAGATGCCATTATTAGTGTTTAGCGAGTCCAAGTAAACGAACTCCTCGACGGTTTTCAGGATGTCCAATGCACTCGTCAGCCGCAGCAACTGTGAGCGGTCGATTATCATGATCTTAATTTTCTGCATATTAACTTTGAGTCCAAACTTTCTACTTTCGCTCTCAATACGATGCAGCATGCCGACCATTTCTTGCTCCGTTGCCGCAATCAGAGTGATGTCATCCGCGTACCTCAGGTTCGATATTTTTTTACCCGCAATAGCTATTCCGCCTTTCCAACCTTCCAATGCTCTTTGTTTGAGATCGTGATAACCGCATCACGAAAACCGCGCTCGGTTGCGTGTCAGCGCGAGCACGCCTTCAATAAAATATGCGCCTAAAATTTCGCCTCAAATTAGTCGCGTCAATATTCAGTATAGCATAGATCTTTCTATCTTTCGCATTCCGGAAAGTTCGTTATTAACAACAACACAGCCACGGCTGACCGATCACACAAATAAAGTCAAGCATACAAAAGAAAGATCCATGTTATAAACAAAGCCAACGAAAACATGTGACGATCCCTTCGGGTCGTCACGTATAAACGGTGACGTCAGTACGATGACGTAGGGCTCCGATGGCCAATCACCCTCCCGAAATTCTTGGAAATCTGCCTGGAGGGAGGTTCGCCTCGGAGGTGATAAAAAGACCGCCGCTGCGCCGCGGAACCGCTTCTTCGCCTTTTCGCATTTCGCTCGCAGATCACCGCTAGTACACCGCTTTTCTATACCGCTTATCACCGCCTTTTCACACTCGCTTGCTTCACTGCTCGATTTCGCCGCTTTTGCCGTGCTAACTTCTGTGCGCGCTCACGGTTTCATTTCCTTCGCTGGAAAGAAAATACACGACTGTACATATTGTAAATATAGACTTTATTCTGCATTTCTGTACTTGCTGTTTTTTTCTTTTCTTGTGGTCGTCTTCTACCTCGCGCTATCTCGCGCTACCGCGTGCTCTCGAACACTCTTCTTATTATGAATTCTCCGTAGATGTAGAACAACCCTGGCGACAGTATACATCCCTGGCGCACTCCTCTTTCAATTTTAAATGGGGAGGAGTCATCCAACTCAAGGCGCACTCTTGTCAAGTTTGCCTCATAGAGATTTTTGATTAAGAACACTAGGTGCTTCGGGATTCCCATTTCGACCATGACCCTCCACAGCCGCGGCCAATCTACACAGTCAAACGCCTTCTGATAATCTAGGAAGCATATGATCATAGGTACCCCAAACTCGCGTCCTTTTTCAACAAGTTGACGCAAGTTGAAAATTTGTTCTCTTGTACCCTTACCCTTAACAAATCCCGCTTGCTCCTGAGGAATCTGTCAAGATAAGGTTGAATACGTTGCTGAAGTGTTTTTAGAAGAATTTTACTAGGATGATAACTTATTAATGGAAACATATAATTAATATCCAAAACAATATAAATATTATAAATAATTAGAAAAAAAGGAAATAACGTATTCGTCTTTAAGAGAATTTCCGAATGAGTAAGGTCGACAATAATTCTTGTGCAGCAGAAGAGTATTAAATTATGCGTTGTCGCCACGTCTGATCACCTCGAAAAAACACCGAATCTATCAAACTCTTCTTTATCATACTCTTCTTTGATCTGCGTTTGGTTTTGAAATTATTTTAAACATATTTATATGTCGATTTTTTGAACTAATTTGTCACCAGTTCTTAAAATCTTGCATTGTTTTATCAGCCTCAATATTTTGAACACCTATTGGATTATCAGGATCATCTTGAGACTCATGCTGTTTTTCCAAATTATATTTTAGTTACATATACATATGTACAAAAAATCATTTACACTTACAACTATTACAAAATTAAAAACTATTTACAATTAATATGAGAACATTTTTACCCTAATATGGCAGAAAACTCGTTAGCCTAACTTAAAATAAAGAAGAAGGAGAAGAAGTTATTCACTCCACGTAACCGTACGGAAGTAAATAACGCGGTTATTGATAAATCTACAAACAATTCTAAATTATTGACATTTGTAAGTTCCGAACTTTGGAATATATACATACTTTCTGCGTCCGAAAGTGTAGGCTTGTTCTCGATCTCTTCGATCTCCTCGGTCGAATATTGACTAAAATTTGAAAGATTATTTTTGAAGTAAACAAAGTATAAATTATGAACTTATTCTTATTCACGTAAAATGTTTTTTAAAATATCAGAAATATATCATTAATTCTAATGATATATATATATATATATATATATATATATATATATATATATATATATATAAAATACATATATATATATACACACATATATATTACATCAGGTATAATGTGACAGTATAGTCCTATTTAGAAGAAATATACGAACAAAATAAGACTTATCCATTACCTGAGGACGATAACACTCCAAAAAGTCTTGAATACACAAGGACATGACAGTAAAAAATAATTAAATTATATTATCATTAACTTTTTAAATTTGAATTTATTAGAACAGATACTTGTAATTTGATAATATAATTATCCATAATGTAATAAATATCATATTTTCACGAAGAAATGATCTCGATTTACGTATATCATAATATAAAAGTAATGGAAAAATAAAATATAAGTCTTACAACGTAATTTTTGCAAATAGTGAGTACTTATACATGTTGACAATACAAACATTTTGTTATAATTATTTATTGTAAACGTTGTCAAGAATTGTAAGTTATTTACTGTCGAGCAGAATTTGCCGAAGAAATTTTGTAAGAAAAATTGTAAAAAAAAATTTCTAAAAGAATTTGCGCAAAATGGATGAAAATCGGGGTCATTATTTCGTATAACAAAAAATATTCTCTTAAAAAATTTACTTAGGTATACGCATGTTATACAACAATTATTGCAAAGCTCTTTACGGTTTTTAAACTAAAAGACTACACATACACAGCCGAACAAATATATTTTAATTATAAAAATACTTTTAAAAAATATATATACTAAAAGAACAACACTCAGTCAGAGTAACAACGTTTTTATCACATTTCTTTATGAAAGTGTTTTATCGGAGCAGTTACTTAATTTGTGAGGAAATAAAAGAATCTCAGAATTCAGACCTGTACTCCGTTCATCGAGAGAAAATCCACGGATTAGACAAAAACTCGTCCGTTTCGAACAGATTTCCGCGCATAAAAAGCTCTCCTTGATCCACACCGAGCGTGCCGTATACTTACGTATCGTGGTACATAGCGCGCTACGTTTTCACTTTGCCTATCTATGTGTAACCCGTGGATGTTCTCTTGCTGGATGGAGTATACCTAACTCAGACTATATATGAACGTGAAATTAAAAAAAAAATATGACCCAATACAGCTAGCAGTATTTTTTCTAAACACCAAAATAACACAATAATCATAAATGACTTTCTTTGTAAAACAAAATAATCTGTCAAAGTAGATTCTCACCAAAAGACCTATTATTTGGTAAGTAATAATTAAGTACATATAATCCCATACTGTTCAATCTCTACAAAATAGTTTCTCGAGAGGAGTTTATATTACTCATAATAACTAAACTTAAAGCTCTTTTAATTTATTATTCATGAAAGAAACTACTTGTTCTTCTGCGAGTCCTTATTTCTATTTCCCAAGCTGCCGCTGCTTACGCCATTTTGCATCTTTTAACCACCCAGCCAAGGCTGCATCTGCTTCAGTGAGATCACTATCCGGAAATGCTATTTGAAGAGCTCCTGAAACAAGACACATGTACATATAACACAAAACATCTTGCATTTTTTACATACAAATAATAATAATAAACTTAATGTATTAGTAAATAATTACCTTGAAACAAATTGTATAGTTTGAGAGTTTTGAAAGCTATTTTCCCGTTACCTCCGTCACAATTCATTTCACCTGCCAGTGTGTTAGAGAGTAATTTTGTTAGCATGTTTGTTGCACTTTTTCTTTCGGGATTCTTCGCGCTCAGCTTCATGTGATTAGACATGTAGTGACACTGCAAACAACAAATAATGAAACATTAGTAAACACGTAGAAGAAAACTTTTTCAAGTACGTAAAGAAATGAATTATGCTTACAGCAGCAGCCAAATTATGATCCGCCTGTAAGAAAGTCTCAAATTCTTTTAAATGTTGTTTTGTGTGCAAAGGTAATGCTGGCATTCTCTCAGGACGCGAAATTCTCTTTTCTGAGGGTATTATAGCTCTCATAAGCTTGCTCACGTTGATATTGAGAATGTCTAACTTTCCAGAAATTTCTTCTACTGTAACTAGTGTCCTTTTAACTGTCATTTCGGTGTTTAATGTCTTCTCTGCAACAAATACAAAAAAATTATAGTAATACAGGCACAGAAAGCTAACATTTATTTTACACTAGTATTGCAACAAAATGTTACCTGTATTCTTATCATGCAACTGTTCTTTAAACAATGTACGTCGATGGGAAGCGCTTGAATTAGATAATTTTGGTTTATCATTACTGTTTGGAAAATCGGTCTGGATCGGTGAAATAAGGTGTTCACTCACTTGGCTACAGCTTTCTTCTCTTGAACTAATATATTTATCGAGTTATACATAATTACCTCCATGATTCACATGGATACAAGTATACTCGTGATCAGCTGTGTATCGTCCATCCTTAGGCTTTTATGGCTCGATACGTACTACTTCCGTTTCGCACCACACAGCGCTCCCCAGTCGCGCGACACGCACTCACACACTCTCGCGCATACATCGCCGCACATCAGCTGATCACGTGTAGCGGAGAAATTACTCATATTCCAACAATTACAATTAGAAGAATTGCTGCTGCATTGCGCGGTGTCCACAGAATCAGTGTTAAAAGTTGATGTTGGTTGATGATCAGTTGATGTAAGATCCTTCGTTAAAGTTGAATCATCCTTACTGAATACACGGTCAGGTACTTGCGTCAATGATTGTACGTTCGAAGAAAGAGTCATCCCTTCCTGAACAGCACTTTCGTCACAGTTAACAGGGCTATTTGTAAGTAATGAATTGCAAGAGGTTGAGGATTTTAAGGGACTTTTTGTCTTGCTGAATGAAGCCAATGATTCCGGCCTTTTCATTTTAGAGGCTGCAACTGTTTTTGCTGTTTGAACTACTTTCTTCAATTCCGTCGCGGAATGCTTAGAAGATGGCTCTTTTCTTTGAACAGTTATTTTTCCTCCTTTAGGCTTTTTGTTATTTAACTTAATAATAGAGGAACTCTTTAACAATTTTGACGAGATGCTGGCATCCGAATCAGTATCCCAATTTTGAGTATCAGAAGAAACTTTTTTGAAAGGCACAGCAGGGGGAGCAGGAATAATTTTTGTCGTTATTTTTGAAAGGCCACTAGAATCAGTATCACTGTCTGACCCAATTTGCCGAGCCTTTTTCTTTCTTCTCCCTCGGCCCATATTTTGCTCTATCTCTGTTTCATAATTTGAATCAGCGAGGAATCCAGAAACAGCTTCGCGGGCTTGTGGATAAGTATCTGAATAGAGGAAAAATGTAAGTTTTAAAAAAATATCTACATATTCCGATCTCATAATAATGTGTGACAATCTGTATATAAAAATTTTTATAGGAGAATAAAATAAAATTTTACTATAAAATCTTTTAATTTCCACTTTGTGTTTTGGCCAATCAGTTTTAAAAGATTGTTCAGTTTTCACCAGTTGTGTGACAGATTTTGGATTAGGGGGCCAATATGTTTGTCCACACATTTCATCGTCAAGGTCTGTGCAGATCTACTTTCTTAAACCAACCTCAATGTATATATCTGGATCTTCATTTGTGGGCAGAAATTTTAGCACAACAAACTGTGAAACAGAAAATAAAAAGTATAAAGTGTAAAATGTAGAAATAAAAATACACTGTATTTATATAACTATATAACATATTATATTCTATAAATGTGATATCTACATATTTTTTCTTGTATAATACTATATGGAGTTTCTTTAAATCAATGGAATTGTGTGAAGTAATGGCATACACAAGAAATTATCTCTATTTGGAATCAAATAGCACTTGCACTGAACATCACTGACAGGATATGCTACTCTTCTTTCCTCGAGTTGAGAAACACATATAATACCTAGTTCAGATGAAAGGAGTGGATACGTATAAAAGTCCTCCTGTTTTTTAAACTTGAAACCAATAAAAAATAGAGTTCGGTGTCTGTAAACAAGATTTTTTAGCAAAACAACACTACCATTGACAGTTTTAAAACAGGAGTCCTTTTTACCTATTTTAAAATACACATTACCTTACGATATTGTGGGCCACGAATAATTTCATCTGCAATGAAGTGTTTTAAAGAGAGCACAAACTGATTAGGCTTAGAATCGAAAATAATTTCAATTTTTTTCTTTTTTTCTAAATTACGTCTAGCTATCTGTTGCAACGGTTTATAACTCGATCGCAGGGAATCCTTCATAGACTTCAGACGGTTTTCATAGCGAAAGGCACTGAAATTATCTATAGCTCCATGCTTCTGACATTCCTTAGGTAAGTGACTGACAATGAGTGAGTGTACATTATACACTACAAAACTCGTTCCATAAAGAACTACTGAATGAGAGATAAAAGTTTTAATAAATTGCTCAGCAAGGTGGAAATGAGTATGAACAAGAGTAGAACTAGCCAAAATATAGGCAGCACTATGCAAAAGGAGAAAATGTTTGTAGATTTTATCATGAATCAAATCCTTGAAAGCAACAATACCGTCATACAAGAGTATGCGACGAAATTCAGTGGCCTTGAACAGTTTAAAATCGTTTAGAGATCTTGGTTTTCGATTAAAATCATGGGGACAGAATTTTTTAAGAAACACAAAGACTTCAGATATAAGATTGATGACATCTCTATGAAGTTTCCATACTCCAACAACAAATAACCAAAAATAAAGCAGCCTCTTGAACACACCAATATATAAAAGATGCATTGCATCAAGACGGAATTGTGACACAAGCCCAGTTCCTAATCTTTCAAGTGGTGAGATTCCTTCATGGTGTTGAGGTTGCTCGCGATTTCTGAAAGACTCATCTGTACGGAGGGGTTGATTAAGATCCACGAAAGTAATTCTGTGATTATGGTATTTTCCAATGACAGTGCATTTCTCACAACCTGCATAACCTGAGTGCCCTTTACAACATTTAATAAATGCCCTTGCAGGAGCATCTAGAACATAATTTCTAATTACAACTTCATAATTGTTACCCTCATACTCATAGCCATTATGAAATAAATCTTCTAATTCACTAACATACTTTTCTAGATATTCCTCAATATTCTGAGGATCACTTTTCCCACAGTATACAGCAATAATAAAGGGTTCATTAAAGTCCCAACAAGATGTCCTAAAATTGGCCAAAACTTAAGCTTAGAACTGTTGAAAAGCGGCAAACCGTCAATATTAATATCAATTATAATCTTTCCATGAGTTCGCAAATAATCTTGTAATAACATGTAACGGCCTGACTTTATCGAACGCGGACTGGTGTGCGGGATCAGGAGTCCGATGACAGGCCCAGAAACAATAATCAATTTAGTGAGACATGCAGTAGTTTATTCACAGTTCAATTATATACACGAAATGACGCGATATATACAACGAAAAGGGGCAGTGCAGATGCACTCGCTAACGGACGGGGTAGCACGCTATTCGGCGGACTCGGTATACCCGAAGCGGGATGTTAGCGCGGTATGTGCGCAGGGACGGACAGAACGCGATATATACAACGACGAGGTAGTGCGGATGCACTTGAGTGCATAGGCGGCCGCGGTATCGTTTACGGGCTCGGTATATTACATAGACGTATCACATACAGGCGGACGCGGTATATTTACAGGTAGTGCCCTTGCACTTGATAACGGCGCGGTATTTAACAACGAACGCGGTATCGTTACATAGACGTATGACATACAGGCGGACGCGGTATATTTACAGGTAGTGCCCTGGCACTTGATAACGGCGCGGTATTTAGCAACGAACGCGGTATCGTTACATAGACGTATTACACGGGCTCGGTATATTACCTAGACGTATTACATGTAGGCGGACGCGGTATAATGCCTGGAGGCTCGCGGATGTCGCGGTATCGCGATGACGTGCGGGAACGCGTAGCGTAGGAGGATTTCCGGAGCCCCGGGGCGGCGGCAGCGAGAGCCCTCGTTGCGAGGCCGAGCGCGCTCGACCCCGCGTAACCGTGCCTTCGGGGTTTAAGTTGAAGGAGTGCGAGAACACCTGAGAGCTCTCAGTCGAGGCTCGGAGCACCGGACCTCGTTGGCGTGTTCCCTAGGAGTCGGGAATAGGTTTCGTCTTGGAAGCGGATCTCTAGACGAAGTGTCTCTTTTTCTCGGAACGGCGGTTTATATACCCGCCCGGCGCGGCGGGTTTGCTAGGAGCGCCGATCGTCGCGCTGTGGTGGGGAGGCGCGGCGCCGCGCTCGTCCTCGGGGCGGCTCGGCTCCCGTCGTCGCTCGTCGGGAGGCACCGGTGCCGCGCTTGGCCCGCGCACACGGTGCGTTTTGAAAGGCGTTTAAAATGTGGGCGCACCGCGCCCTGGTTTTCGCCCGACTGGTCGTCGGTCGGGCGGCATCCGGCGGTCGTTTGCCGGGAACGATGCTTAGCGCACGGGGTGCATCGTTACAAACATCTGGTCCAAATTAACTGTAAATTCTTTATACCACATTTTTCCTCCACTTTCAAGATTACTTATCTCCAGATTAAAATTACTTTTCAAAAGTGTCTTGTGACTTTTAGGCATATTAGGAAGACCAACACTGAGGCGCTTTAACAAATTATCAACTTTTAACATGGAAAGGACACCTGATTCAGAAGCCCATTCTCGCACTGATTTAATAACAAATTGTTCCATTTCAGCAACGTTCCTGAAAACCATCACATTCTCTTCGACTTCACTTCTGTCAGACTGTGAGCTACTCTCACTGCTCAACCCACTCTGCATATCAGCCATAATATGTATTTCTTCGGCAACTTGTTCGTCATTTTGTAAAGATATCGTATCACTATTATTATTATTTTCAGAAGCAGTAGCAACATGATAGCCTTCGTCAAAATTTGCAATTTTTTCAGAATCGGATGATATCTCATAATCTGAATTACTATCCGAAGATTCTACATAAATTTTATTGATTCTCAATCGCAATTCATCTACTTTAAGCTTTTTCATGGCAGTTTTTATAGCTTTTCTATGCAGTTTCCTCTTCACAGGTTTAGAATAAATCTGACATATAACAGATTATAAAAAACAAAGTTAATAATACTTCGAAGCCGTTACAAGTACTAAAACGGATAATACTATAAATAACTAAAGTACTAACAGATAAAACATGTAAAAGACACTAAAAGATAAGAATTGATGTCTCTACTACACGCAACTGAGAAAATTATAACTTAAAAATAGTAATAACCTAAAAAATTTACCGGACTTTTTTCCATCGTTACAGCAATCCACAGCAATCGCTTTATGGTCACACACTCAAGCACAGCGAAATGAGATAAAACCTCTTAGGCAGAATGAGTAAATTCACTTTCCTTATTTCTGTATACAGTTTCGTTGAGTGAAACGAAAAAGCGCGGCAAGACACGGAAGGCGTGTGATGGCTGATGGCTCCTGCAGTCTGCACACAGGATGCGGAAACGCTTGTCGCGCGACAAAAGAAGCGGCTCGGTACTTATGGTAGCCAACCAACGATCATTTTTCCGGGAACCAGAAGCTTATTGGCTACCGTGTTGCTATACCGCGGAGCAATATTATAAATGCGTGTCCTGCACACGAAATATACGCGCAAACTATAACGACATCGTTTCGACGTCATTTCGACGCTTAACAACTTCTCGACATTAATGACGTCGAAACGATGTCGATTCGATCTCTAAATAATAAACTTTAAGAATATTGAATTATATATAAACCATATGTTATATAATGTCTAAAATATTAAAAATTACACAAAACTCGCGATAAACTGTCTATTATACGCAATTTTTTGGTTGCTCGATAAATTCTAAATTTCGACACAAATTTCGAATCGACATGAACGACGTCGAATCGATATTATTTCGATGAATCATTTCTGACTGGGTCCAAGCCGCCCGCAACTCGAAAATATAGTGTTATACGCAGTTCTCACTATATCCGTCTCGCCAGTGCCGTACGCCTGATCGAATTTTCGTGACGCGTTTTCGAGTCGCAAAATCGAATTTACTTACCGATCCAAAAGGAGTTTCACTTTGTACGCCTGTTAGTCGAATTTTCGTGACACTATTTCGTGACGTTTTTTCGTGTCGCACAATCGAACTTACTACCGTACCAAAGAAGTTTCATTTCGTACGCCTATTGTCGAATTTTCGTTACACTTTTCGTGTCGCATAATCGAACTTACTACCGTGCCAGAAGAAGAACCGTCTCGCCAACGCCGTTACGCCTATTGGTCAAATTTTCGTTACACTTTTCGTGTCGCACAATCGAACTTACTACCGTACCAAAGAAGTCTTATTTCGTACGCCTATTGGCCGAATTTTTGTTACACTTTCCGTGTCGCACAATCGAACTTACTACCGTACCAAAGAAGTTTTATTTCGTACGCCTATTGGTCGAATTTTCGTTACACTTTTCGTGTCGCATAATCGAACTTACTACCGTGCCAGAAGAAGAACCGTCTCGCCAACGCCGTACGCCTATTGGTCAAATTTTCGTTACACTTTTCGTGTCGCACAATCGAACTTACTACCGTATCAAAAAAGTTTCACTTCCGTTACACTTTTTCGTGTCGCGAATCGAACTCACTACCGTACCTAAAGAAGTTTTACTTCAAAAATTTAAGTATAGATAAAAAAAAAGAAAATTTTAAGGTTCCTGGGTGTTTACCGCTTCTGTTGTTCTGTAATGACGTCACAAGCGAGAAATAACACGTTAAAAATTCTTGCGTGCAATTTCCAAATAAAAAGATATTTGCATAAAAAAACAGTTGAGATTAATTCAGTACACTTTGAAAATACTCCGAGGTCTATCCCTTTCCCTTGACAGTTAATAAACAACCGTAAAATGAATGTAATACGACTAGCTTAACCTTGCAGGTTTATACGCAGGCGCATGACTAGACTTCGTATTACATTCACTTTGCGCCTGTTTATTAACTGTTTATTAACTGTAAGGGAAAGAGATAATTCTCGAAGTATGCTGAAGTAATCTAAAGTATTATTTTGTGATAATTTTGTAATGAAGTGATCTAAGTGTTATTTTATGCAAATATTTTTTTACTTGGAAATGGCACGCAAAATTCTCCACGTATCATTTTTCGCTTCTGATGTAATCATCAAACAAGGATAAAAGCGGCGAGTACCTAGGAGGCTTAATAAAAAATGTGTACTTACTACTGCATTTGGACTGATGTACTAATTCACTTATTGTATCAGAATTTGTAGAATTCTGTCTACTATCTATATAAAAAGAGAATATATAAGAAAAATATATTAAAACTTAGAAAAAAAGCAATTTTTGTTTACTTACAAATTTGTTTCGATGGGAGCAATTGCGACTTTAATAAAATATTTTTATTTTTTTCTTGATTATACTGCATCTCTTTTTTAATATTGCTTATACTAAGAATTGATAAAATAACATGCTCTGCTTTTTTGGTGGATGATGGCAGCATATTAGGATTTATATTTTCAATATTACTTGTTGTTCTGAAATAGATTAAAATTTATGACCGAATCAAAATTGATTTTTTAAAAAATATTTAAAAGCTGACTTTTATAGAAAAAATTTTTATGAAATTGGAGAAAAGATAGGAATGAATAGCAAAACAGAGGGATTATATGATAGATCAATATGAATTATGTGTTCTTCTTAATACAAGATTAAAATTTAAATTCATAAAACGACATTCCATTCTTTTCACGCAACCCTATATATGTATTATATTTATACATGTACACTCGCGTGAACAGAACGATTAAAACACTTGTTATTTTGATGAGTTTCAAAAGACTTAAGAATTGTGAGATCGATATTAAATCTTGAGACCTTGTGTAACTATTGAAACAAGTGTTTGAATTATTCATTGAATCAGTGTTTACAAGTATACACATATCACTTATTAATAAAATTTATTATATGTACTTTCTGTAATTTATTGTTGGCACTAAAAAACGTAAACTTTCGTAAAGAAGCCAGCTGCTCCTTTTCTTTACAGCTGCACTGCCACTCGGAACGTAAGTACATTCTATAGTGTGTTCTTTGACAAACCGATCTCTTAGGCTTTTCCATTTTATTTGACTTGTGCCAGGAGTTGTACCTACATGCAGTTTTTATTATAACATTTAATTTATAGCTTTTTTAAGAAAAACGAATAAATTTAATCTGCAACGATTAATCCCTCTTTTTTACAAGATTATAATTCTCTAAAAATATCTTTAGAAATTAATTAAGTATTAATTTACAAAATAACAAGTAAATATTAATTCAATTTCTATTTTACAAATCAAAGAATATAAAACTGATATCCATATATGTTTCTCGTTACAAATAAATTCAAAAAATTTAATTTTGTCAATATGTAATAATAAACAAAGTTTGCATAACTAAACAATAGAAGAAAACAGAGCTAGCAAACGAAGTTTAGGTATTCGTGCTTAGAATATATATTTTAAATTAGTAACATAAAAAATAACAAATATTTTGACCTTGAATTTCATCTTAAGCACTAAAGATGAAACGTATTGAAGATCGAAACTGTTGCTGTATTTCATGTTACTAATTTATAAGGCTGCGTTTGTCTTGACGCTTTCAGCGCTGAAAGCATCGCTCTATCTTTGTTTGATGTTCGATGTGCAACAAAAATAAAATGATGCTTACAGCGCTGAAAGCGTCAAGACAAACCCAGTCATATTCTAAGCACGAATACCCAACTGTGTCCCCCCCCCCCTTAGCCCTGCCTCCTTCTATAGTTTAATTGCTTCACATTAGTTAAATCTAGTTTCATTCATAAACATGATTAGTGGAAAATAAAGTACATAGCTTTAGGACTTTACACAGTGTTGTATGATTAGTCACAATTTATATATGTTCATAAAACCTTACCCAAACATGTATCCATCTCAGTCCATAATAGTTTTATCTGTAATGGTCCCCTAAGTTTGTAAGGCAGTTTTGAATTCCACAAAATTTTTCTTTCAAATACCGCAGCAATTAACCTCTCTGAATAATCATTTTTATTGGAAGTATTACTAGTACTACTACTACTAATCGTACTATCAACGTAAATACTGCAATCATGATTCTCTGAAATTGGGACCACAGTATCACAATCCTGACACCACTGCAAAGAAGAATGAGGTATAAATTATTTTTTAATATAAAATATAAATAACAATTTGTGAAAAAATATTAATGTAATACAAATTTATTTGTACTATGTATAATTTAAGTTTTATATCTATTATTACATAAACTAATAACCATGTCATACATAACTGTACATGAATATTTACATAACCTATAATTACTGCAAGTATTAATTAGCAGTTTTCTTTCTTATTACTCACTCTATCTTGTATTTGATCATCATCCATTTTATATCACTATTGTCTCTTCCGAAAATAACTTTAAATATTTAGTTGAAACCTCTCAACTCAAATAGTTTTTATTACTCTTCACGTGCCGACGATAAATCGCACAATGCGTCTCCACTCTCCGCGTTCAAGAATTTTTTTAAGATTCACTAGAAATTAATTATGGTATCTATTGGTACAATTGATTGACGTTCTCTTCCGCGCGGCAAAAGTAGGATCAAGTTCAACATTTCACGCGCGGCGGAAGTTACATATCTATTATTTCCGGAAAAGCGGTCGATTGATTGGCTAACGCGTGAGCCACGCGTTATTCCCTAGCGTTGCCGCATCCTGTGTGCAGGAGCCATAATTCAGAGTCGACTCAGTTGGTCATTTTAAATTTTCAATTCTTCGAATTTTGTAGTTTTACAATAGGTGTACTTTAGTGAGTTACGAAATGGAAGAGATGGTAGGGTCCAGTGTTAAATGAGGCCAAATCTATTATAGAAAATTTACTTTATTCGTAAACTACGTCGCGGTATTTTGAGGTCAGTAACATAGTATTTCCCGATGTCTTTACCGGATTTGTAAGCTCTACGACCATTGGCTCCACTATTCTCCTTACAATTACTGGCCTCGAATAGCGATGTGCTAATTTGGAGGAATAATTACCCGACGTTAAGATATTTAACGTTCGTTATACTCTGCACTACACTTTTCGAACGACTTCAATACGTAATTCCCAACGTAAACCAACGTTTTGTTATCAAACGTTGTAAAACGCTAACGTTGTGAAACGTCGCCTATGGCCATTTCTGACTGACGTTGTGGAACGCTGACTTCGCCATTTTCATTCCTCAAAGAGGAAGGCAAATAATCCGCCATTTTCCAGTATCTTTAGATTTATATTTTTTAACGCACTTTATTAACAATTTAAAGCATTTATATAATATCTGTTGTTAAAGTTTTGACAACTTGTTTATCTTAAAAGTAATTTTGATAAAAAAAAATTAAGATCTACATTTTGAAAATTTTAGTTATTTAATAGAATATTTAGTAAATTCGAATATTTTAGAAGGGATTCATCTAATTTCGACCTATTATTTCCACATTTATCAATAAAGTGCATGGGTTTCGTTATAAATTTTCAGTGCTGGGTTTGTGTATTTATGGCAAAATTACAATAGTATCAAAGACTGCGCAAACTATATTTTTCCTCTAAAGCCATTTTATTTGTGCCAAATTGATAAGTACGTATTATGATACATTTATTACACCAATGCCGTCATATGGTTTGAATAGAAGCACGAAAACTACACCTAAAATGTACGTTGTGAAAAAATAACCTCAGGTCTAGCAGAGTGTACAAAATCAAAGTTTACAAAAATTACTTATACCAATGTTAAAACTAGTGGAAAAAATGTAACCTTAATTTAACTTATATAAGTCGGATCCCAACGTTGGTACAACCTAAATTTGATTCCCCAAATTAGTGCAAAAGAGGGTTGAAACGACTAAGCAAAAACGTTGGATACCAACGTTAAGTGTGTTTATCTTAACGTCGGGCGGACGTCAAAATGCTGCTTGGGGTATTTCGCAATTCCGTCGCGTAACGCGATGTTTTTTGTTCTCTGTCGCCCAAGATAAAAATTGACGAACTTCAGAAGAGACAAGAAACATTACGTTACGCGACGGAATTGCGAAATACGGGAGAGTCGTTAAGAGCAGAAAACAGAAAGCAAAGAGCACATTGTAAATCAGCCTTAGGGTCGGCGTAACAAGACACAAAAACAAGATAAGAAATTTGCCATAATTATGATAAACAGATAAATATTTGACATACATAAATCTCTAATTTTTTTGTATGTTTATCACGCATAAAGGTAAGGGCATGTGAGCGGTTAAAAAAAGGTTGAATAATTAATAAAATATTGAATAAATAAAATATTAAATAAAAATTTATGTTAATTCGGTTGTTTTATTTTTTTTTAGTTTTGGATATGGATGTAAACACCTAGTCTTATTCATTTTAGTACAATTTTTGACAAACCATTTTCGACAAACTTATTAATAACTGTATACGCTTACACAGCGACTTACAATCTGATTAATAAATACGTATACTATCCGATCAAAAATTTTTCTTTTGTTCATAAAATAATTATTTAAATAAGAGTTTCTAATACTTAAACAATTTTTAAAGTATATCTCTCTTATAAGTGACCGTAGACAATATTCTAATAAAATAGGAGTCCGAAGTGAGCTCACCAGCGTAAAATAGCGGATATTTCAAGTTTGTTTATTTACAAAATAAATTTTACGGCTCATATTTAAGTGATCATTATGATAAAAAGAAAAATTTTAGATCGGATAGCATACGGTATATAAGTTGCTGTGTAAACGTATAGTCGTAGACTTATAAGGAAAGGCTCAGAACTGAACTCCACCGATTTCAATGAAACTTGCAGGATTTACAAAGAAAGTTCTTAAGAATATAATGAATCGGTCGACTGTCTGCACCCAAAAATAGAGGTGACATTATATTCGGTGGAACTTTCTCTGTAAATCCTGCCAAGTTTCATCGAAATCGGTGGAGTTCAGTTCTGAGCCTTTCCTTGTTAAATAGAAACATAATATTGCGATATAAAACACTTCTAATTGGAATTGTAAATATATAGGTGCTTTTATGAAAACTTTTATATCTACTGCATTTTTGTTCAGCAATTAATAGTTTTGCTACGTCTATTTTTTTAATATTTGGATCGATTATTAATATTTGTATATAAATTTACTTGCTAAGGAAACCCGCGGAAGTGTCCCCCTCCAATTTTGATGAGTTTCTAAGTATGTTGTTCTCTAGATGAAAATAAGGGACACGTATTTTTTACACGTGCCCGTACGTTTAGGGGGTGAAACACCCCTTGAAAAAGAATTGGTTTTTCTTTTTTAAGCCGAATATCTCCGAAACTATAAAAGAGATGAGAAAAACAAGTTTTTTAACAAAAGTTGAGCGGTTTAAAGAGCACTTTAGAATAATAACAAAATAAAGTTTTTTATTTTAATCTTTTTTTATTTTTATTAGAAAATAAAAATTTAAGAAATTTTTTGTCATTGTTTTAAAGTACTCTTCAAACCATTCAACTTTTATTTCATCTAGAGAATAACATACTAAAAGCTCATCAAAATCAGAGAGGGTCACTTCCGTGGGTTTCCTTGTTAGTAAATCAGTCAGCTGTCTTTATAACATTTTTTTACACGATTTCTAAGATTTCTAGTAACGTACTGCATAAGAAATAATTGAACCACAACGTTTACATATAGGTATACTTATTTAGAAGCATTTTCAGAATGTGAAATATTTTTCCGTTTTTTTTTAATATCTTAGACTTCATGAAAGTTATATTCTTTTAAATGTTGTCTTAGTTCATGTCTGTGTGTACGACTACAAAAAATATCGCGTCAATCAGGACATTTTATATTACCGTATATATTGCCATATAAATCTGTTGGAATAAAGTATTTCTGTATGTCACTAAGTTTTAAATTCTTATGTATACGCATAAGCTCATCGATGCTTTTTTAAATTAATTTTTTAATGTTATAACATTTTTGTGCATGTTTCCTAACAATGTCAATGTCCCGTGCATAAGAACGGTATTTACCACAAAGTTTACATTGACCCAAATTTACTTCTGGTAGGAATGTGACATAATTGTCTAGAACCGTCTTATCAGAAAAGTACTGGTTTTTATGAAATATATTATGTGTTGATAAGTGTTGTCTTAGGTCACGTCTGTCTGCATAATTGTCAAAAATCATGGGACATCTAGGACATTTAATTTTAGCTTCACCTGTAATTGGATCAAAGTAATCCCGTATGTCATCCAATACTATAGCCTCGCTCGTCCGCAGAAAGTCCATGATATTTTTAGGCAAAAATTGAGTGTGCGACTCTTGCCTGCCAGGGAGTACGTGCTTTTTTGCCATATCCGAATGAAAACCTGCATAACTTGTTGATCCTGAAGGACCCGGAGCACAACTGCAATATGATTTAAACAAATCGAAAATACGGTATTAAAGAAATTTATTTAAAGTGTTATAATAATGTATATTCCTCATTATCAGATAAAAAAACGTTGTTTCCAAAATTATAATTTTTAACAGTAAAATTTATCAATGTTATATATAATGTATGTATGTATGTATGTATATACACTTACTCATGCGTGCCAGGTAGTACGTGCTTTTCTGCCATATCCGAATAAAAACCTGCATAGCTTGTTGATCCTGAAGGACCCGGAGCACATCTGCAATATGATTTAAAAAAATCGAAAATACGGTATTAGATAAATTTTTTAATTAGATAAAAAACAAATATACAGCGATTGCATTGTCACGTATCTAACTGCCCAGATTATTTGAGTAACGTACAAATACAGGATTCAGGTTTTTCCAGCCAAACTGTGCCAGTATAATATGTTTTACAAGTAGAAATAAGAAAAAAATTTTCAATGGTGTATTATAACGTCTATGAAGATATTCAAAACGAATAATTACCTCTCATCAACTCCTGATGCTTTTCTTTTCCTTTTAGTCATCTCATGTTGCGTGCCAGATAGTATCATATCCGAATGAACTGAAGAGCCTGGAGCACATCTGCAATATGATTTAAAAAAATCGAAAATACGGTATTAGATAAATTTTTTAACTAGATAAAAAACAAATATACAGCGATTGCATTGTCACGTATCTAACTGCCCAGATTATTTGAGTAACGTACAAATACAGGATTCAGGTTTTTCCAGCCAAACTGTGCCAGTATAATATGTTTTACAAGTAGAAATAAGAAAAAAATTTTCAATGGTGTATAATAACGTCTATGAAGATATTCAAAACGAATAATTACATCTCATCAACTAATGCTTTTCTTTTCCTTTTAGTCATCTGATGTTGCGTGCCAGGTAGTACCGTATCCGAATAAACTGAAGGGCCTAGAGCACATCTGCAATATAATTTAAAAAAATCGAAAATACGGTATTAGATAAATTTTTTAATTAGATAAAAAACGATCAACGTCAACAGTACTTCCCTTTACGCTAGAATCAGAGCCGACATTATACCTGACGATTACGTACTCCCGGACAAGCCGACCCTTTAAACGTAGGGGCACGGTTTCCCGTAACGCACTCATGACTCACTATTGTACCTGTGGTGTTCCCCAGATAGCAGGGTTCCTGCAGCGGGCGTGATCCACTCGGATTAGATCAGCCCAACTGACAAGGTTGGGGTGCCATAACACCCCCATTATAGGTAATGCGCAACATAAGCTTCATAGTGTGACCCACACTAGGCCCCCTATGCCGCTCACTCGGCTTTGCGAATCTTCTGCCCCTACGAGTCCGACACCATCTGGTAGGGCACCGGTAGCCTCCCGGCGGGGCTCCCTACCCCCGTAGTACTCGTGTCGAGCGATCTTAGCTCACGTTTGACGAGTCGCCGTGGTCGGTGCCATGCCCCCAGCTACCACGTAATCGCACAAGTCGCCCCGTACTATTAACATTAACGCGTCGCTCATCGGTTGCCCGGAGATCCGGGATTCGGCAGCAGTCGACGCGCCTTAGGAATATACGGCACGTGGTGCGCCATATACCCCGCTCGTATTGGGTACCTCCCACGCACGAGCACGCCGCGCTCGCCTCGCGAAACGCTACCCTGTTCAGTACTACCGGCTGCATCCGTTACCCAGCTGATAGGACCTGGGATTGGGCAGCAGCCCAGCAGTTTTATGGGTAAAGGGCACAGGGTGCGCCGTTTACCCGCGCTTGCTTGAATTTCTTCACGTTGACATTCAGAGCACTGGGCAGAAATCACAAGCGTAAACATACGGCTTGTTTTTCCGTATGTTTAGGCTTCGTTTTATGGCTGTTTGTTTATTGTCGAGGGAAAGTATCTGGTCAATTTTAGAAGTGTGCTGAAACGATCTATAATGATTTTTTATTGAAATGTCTTTTTATTTCGAAAAATACCGCAACATAAAATAGGATAATTTCTCGCCGAGATAGCAAGAAATTCAATATGGCTGCGGTGACTACCCAGGAGCCTTATTGTCTCAATTTGGTGCGTATTGTCTCGCAGGTCGCTAATCTTGCTTTCCATTTCTTCGAAACGTTGCTGCAAGTTGCAAGTATAAAGTATTGTTCCATATCAATAAAACTCAAAACGTTAAGTTCACTTCTTTATTCGAATATATATAATTTTGATTACAATGAAATATAAAATTCATGTGTATAATGTAAAAACCAAGCTTTCGAGAAGTGATAAGAAAAAATGCAAAAACATTACATGCAAGTTATACATTCTTATGCAGGAGAACAGTTACAACTTTTCGTTTTCTTAGTAATAATCAGAATCTTGTGTTATCTTATTTTACAAAATCTTTATTTTTATATTTATATTCGATTTACTTCTCCTCGTATACCTGACACTTTTCTTCTAGAGATAAGCTCTTCTGTTTAAACAATCTGTCCCGTTCGGCGAGATCCTTCTCGTATTGCTGCACGATTAAATCCTTCTTGAACAACTGGTCCTTTAGCTTTTTTACTTCATCATGCAGTTCCTCGATATTTCGCACTCGATCGTTGTTCTGTTTCTCCCGCAGCCGCGTTTCCGTGTCTAATCGCTCTCTGAACTGCGCCGTCGTCCATTTACCGACCTTGCCTCGATCTGCAGAAATACAAGACAAATTAATTATGCGGAGTATCAGCTTTACGTTTACATCAACTTCTACTTTACAACTTCTGTGCAAGATTAAAAAAACAGAAAATTAACGTAAGACAACAGTTCCGCAGTGTGACGTAACGACATGTACAAAGTGCAATCTATTTCTGAAGAAAATGACGATAGAACAATTACAGCAGTAACTGTCTGTTGGTCTTTGTAGTATTGGGATACCAGATTGACGATAAGACCGAGGCAAGGACGGATGTAAAGAAGAGAAGAAATCGCAAAGCAGCATAAAAACAGAGTGACAAGTCCTTTATATTAGGATTGTAGCACGAGTAACATTAATATATTCAATCGCAATGTATTCCGTTTTAATGGAGCGTTTTATCGAGGTAATAAACAAGCGGGAAGTCCTTACCTGCCGCGCTCATCACAGTCGTATAAACGTGAACTCACGCTATGCGATCTCGCGTTATCTACTACATTTAAGCTGTTACTACTGTCGCTATTGCTGAGAGATCTCAAGGAGCGCACGCTACGCGATCTCGCGTTATCTACTACATTTAAGCTGTTACTACTGCCGCTATTGCTGAGAGATCTCACGGAGCGCACGCTAAGCGATCTCGCGTTATCTACTACATTTAAGCTGTTACTACTGCCGCTATTGATGCAGATTTCAAGTAGCGCTGGTGCAACGGATCCAAGTTATCGTATAATTTTTTAGCATCGTAGGGAAAGTGCTTTTCAAGTGCCCAGTATGATCTATAAAAAGCGATAAAATTATCAACGTTATTGAATTGATCTCGTCGTAAACGAAGACAGGCATCGTTGGAACTTATCCGTCCACAAAGGACTACTTACTTCCTGGCAAAGTCTCGCGCTTCAGAGTCGGAATCCGCGATGCCCTTTTTAATCGCGTCCAACAATATTTCTTTGTGCTTCTGCAATATCTTCGTAGACCAGGTCTCCAGAATTTAAATGCAAGGTATTTAATAAAGAATAAATTTGTTTTATTGTCCTGCACAATTGTTTTCTGGGTCAAAATAAAAAAGAGAAAAATCGCTAATTTTTACATTATTTTCACTTATTTGTATCATTTGTGTTTAATGTTATTTAAAAAAATTTGGCAATTATACCGTTCAATAAAGCAAAGTTTCAGCTTTAAGAATCTGTTTTTTAAATTGCGATACAATGATTTTTTAAGAGAGTTATGAGCAATCAAAGACAAAATCCTGATTTTTTATTCAATCCACGATAACTCAGTAACAAAAAATCGTAGAAATATTAAAAAAAAAAAAAGATTTTGCAAGGAAAACTTCAAGGTTTCACGTTAGAAAGTCGAAAATTTTCAGATTTTTTTTGTGAGAGAAATGGTTGTTGATGAAGGTGGCACGGAGGCATTGTTGTCGTTAGCGCTGGATGGCATAGTCGAGGGAAAGAAACAAGCTTCGCTAGCTTTGGTCCGTTTGGCACTCACGAAACGTCCTGAGGTTATATTTCCTGGTCAACTACTCACGGAGTTTGTTCAACCTATCGTAAATTTTCTGAACCCAGAGTGTTCCGTTAATGAGAATTGCCAGACTCTAACAGCTTTGTGCAATTTAGCTAAAGTCAACGACAGCATGCGATAACATATATTCAAAGAAGGAGTATTTCAGAAGATTGAAGGCTTTAGATACAAGGGAGATTATCTTTTGAGATTGGCGTCCTTAATTTTGTAAATAATAACATGTCGTACGATAAAGTATCGCAAAATGTGTATCACTATCTTCGACAATATTTATCCGTTACTTTTACTGTTCCAGCCTGCTTATTAACTAAGTCATAGGTAGCATAGGCGGCTAAAACTAACTTACCAAAAAAAGCAATACCCACTTTTACTACTTTCTGTACATTAGGACGCTGTAATAACTCGGTATGATAGGCATTCTTTTGTATTTGTTTTAGCGCAAGTCTAGCTGCTTTTTTTAGTTCTTGTTCTCTACGTGCACGCTTAAATTCCAATAAAATTGCTTTTGTACCATTTTTAAGGGTGACCGATATATCATATCTTCCTAATCCACTTTCTTTATTGGAGTTTACATAGTATTCTTTATCATCGAGGTCAAACAGCTTAGCTAAGAAAAACCAATGGTAATTACTTTCTGCTTGTTTATCCGCTGTATTATGATAACTAACAGTTTTCATAATGTAAGCACTTAAATCTCGTATAAACTCATCTGCAAATCTTATAAACATTTTGATATTAAGCCGTGAAGTCGCTATTTAGTATTTCGAGCAAGATAATTCTCGAGTTGAGTATCTTATGTTATTGTACAAGGACGAGAATCAAGGATAAATCGTTATAAACAGTAAAAAAGTACGATTCTTTAATTCTTATCTCTGCAGTAGTGCCAAGTGTTGATGTAACAGAATGAAATGGATAGAACTTGAAGTATTTTTGAAGTGTCCTGAAGTAATCTCAAGTGTTATTTTGTGCAAATATCTTTTTATTTGGTAAGAAAGACAAAAATTAGATAAAATACAATAGAAATTGATAAAATTTAAGTGTTAAAATTAAGAAACCGATAATATCAGTTAAGTAATAGATGATATTAACACTCTAACATTCTCATGTTATGCTCGGGGGGGTATCAAATGTTCCCCGGATTTGCGATTGACCTGTAGTAGGGTGGTTCGAAGGACCAAAAGGGCAATCCCCTCACGAATGCAAACGAAATAGAATTCACGAAAAACGGGATAAGCAAGCGAAGCGACTCACCGTATCGCAGCCCGGCGCCCTCCTGGAGTAGTCTCTCGGCCGTTCTCGTCTGTCCTCTCCTCAGGTGCGAGTCCTCCTCGATAGCAAGCGGGAGGCGTGCAGGCGGACAAGGTAGCGAGCAAGCAGGCAAGCGAGCAGCAAGCAAACACACAAAACGGGCAAGCAGGCACACGTCGTTATATTCTTCGAGCACTCGACTCTGGCTCGTACTCCGTCTCAACGTGTCGGCGATTCTTACGGGCGTAACGTGCTCCGGAAACTCTCTCCTGGAAGTACGGCGCGAACCAGTACTATTGTCCCAATAATTAGGCTTGCCACCCGTGGGCGGGCAGCACGAGTCGGGTGAGTCGCGCGAGTATTGACACCTGTCGCGGTCCGCCAACGTTTCGCGCGAGTCTCAAACCGACGATAACTTCACGATTATGCTTACTGACTAATACACAAGAGAGTATCAAACGCAATTCAAAACATATCTTACAATTATGTACATTATTTACATGTGAGCGCCAACCATGCCGCCCACCAAAATACAACGTTTTGTATTTTTCTACTCGGGATCGGTCGCCCGTGATGGAGGGCCCATGGACAAGGGGCACGGCCTCACCAGGGTCCGCTGAATCGAGCCGTTCGCCTCGCACCGTGGCGACTTGGATAACGCGGTGGAATTGTTCAATAACGAGTTCGGTTGACCGACGATTAGTAGGCAATAGAGCAGGGTGCTTGGTCTCGAATGGCCACCCCGATTCCGCGAGCCGGCCGCCCACCCTGGGAAAGCCCGCAGGATCAACACAGCAAAGCAACCTGAGTGATCGCAATAAGTGGCCTGTCCACGAGATCGAGGTAATGGTGCGCGCGCAAGCGATGCTCGTTTGACCTCCGAGTGAGGTCCGGTCGTTTGGCGACACCCGAATGACGATACGCCAAGACGGCGGTAGTTTATGACCTCCGAATGAGGTTCGCCTTGACGGCGAAGCATACGAACAGGCATACATATGCCTTAAATGAAGAGACTCCTCGAGCTCGGCCGGGGGTTATCGAAAACGGACCCGCGAAGTCCACGCCGCTAATTGAGAACGGTTTGACCGCGCCAACCTTCCGACCGGTAGATCGGCCATGGGGGGTTGGAGTGTGCGAGGATTTGCTCGGAAACACCCGTAACAATCGGAGAGGACCCGTCGTATCGCGCGATCGACTCCGAGTATCCAGTATTGCCGGCCGCTTCGAAACCCAGTCCCGAGTGGCTGAGTCTGCCGCCCACCCTGAGAAGTCCCGTTGGGTCTAGAAACGGAGCGAGTTTGCTGAGCGGCTTGGGAGCCTCTTTCCGTTCCTCAATCGATCAATTTCCTCGCCGAAGGACTCTAACTGAACCAATTTTACCACCGCCAGTAGCGCCGAATGCGCTTCGAGTTGATCCACGGTCAAGGTCGCGGGTACCGGCTTGGCCCTGGATCGAATCGTAAACCGTATGATATACGCGATTACCCTACTAATTTTATCTAACGACGAATCCGCTTATTTGTAACGAGATTTGAACGAGTGGATTTGCAAAATCCGCGGAAGTCGAAGGGTCGGACACAAACGGATGCGAGACAACATAGCGCTCCGAATGATTGCGCTAATGGGTTTGTCAAGCGAATCGAGATAGTAGGGCGTGCGTGTGAGCAACATTTGTTGACGACCTCCGACTGAGGTCTGGCCGTTTGGCGGCACCCGCCCCCTCCGTGAGCGCGGGAGAAGCGCGAGTCCTACGCCAAGACGTCGGCAATTTTGGCCTCCGAATGAGGTCCGGCCGTTTGGCGACACCCGAATGGTGACGCGCCAAGACGGCGGTGATGCGGTCCTACCGTTCGGCGTCACCCGAGTGGTGACACGCCAAGGCGGCGGTGTCCTCGGACACCGTGAGTGTCCGATGACTCGACGGTGCACGATAACGGGGCGAGGATGTAGGGCCTCGCCCTCGTTCAGCGAGCTACGATTACGCGAATATCTTCGCCGCGACGTGCCCATGCGACGTGCGGACGAGAGACCTCACGCGTGACGATGTGTGACCTCCGAATGAGGTCCGGCCGTTTGGCGACACCCGAGTGGTGACACGCCAAGACGGCGGTAACGAGAGACCTCCGAATGAGGTCCGACCGTTTGGCGACACCCGAAGCCCTCCGTGATAGCGGGAGGACGATGGTGCTACGCCAAGACGGCGGTAATGAGGTCCTACCGTTCGGCGCCACCCGAGTGGTGATGCGCCAAGACGGCGGTGTCCAAAAGCACCGTGAGTGTATGGTGACTCGACGGGGCACGATGAGTCGTAAGGGACCCGGGACGGGGTGAGTGTGTAAGACTCGACCTCGCCCAAACGAACTATGAGTACTCGCATATCTTCGCCACGAACGTGCCCATGCGACGAACGGGCGAGAGGTATCATGCATTGCAAATTGGTGACCTCCGAATGAGGTCCGGCCGTTTGGCGACACCCGAGTGGTGACACGCCAAGACGGCGGTAACGAGAGAGACCGTGAGCATGTAGTGACTCGACGGCGTCTAAATGAAAACTACAACTAAGGCCCATACAACAACGACGAAACGGACGAGAGACATCACGAGGGGCGAAGGGCGCGCGCCAATGATGTCTCGATGCAATGTGGTTTAGTTTCCGCCGGTATCCCCCGGCACCGCGGGGTCGTCGACCGGAGTAGCCGCCGGAGCGTTCGCGGGGGGCGGGACGCTGGCCTGCTCGAAATGCAGGAGAGTGTGATGCTTCGCCTGACAAGACCGGCAGGTCCAAGAGCTAGTGCGATTCGTTAGATTATGTCCTGCCCGGAGGCAGTTTAAACAGAGTCCCTTTTCGCGTGCGAAGTTATGTTGGTCTTTGGTCGAGAGTTTTAAGAAATCGGGGCACCTAGCCAGTAGATGCTGTTTTCCACATTTGGGGCACGCGGCGTTCTGCGCGACAAGCGAGGTCGTCGACGCGGGCCTCCTCGACGACTGATTCTGCGCTTTCGATTTGTTTGACTGCGGTGAAGCGTCCGACACCGCCGCGAGCACCGTGCAATATCCCGCTAGAAACGTTGTCAATTGTTCATACCGGGGTGGTTCCGCGGACATATGGGTCGCCTCGAATTTCTCCCGTAGCGTAGGGGTGAGCTTCTTCAACAAATGATTTAGTAGCACAAAATCCCACGCCTCCACCGGATATCCCATCGTTTGCAGGGCGCGCGTGTTCTCGGTGAACACGTCCAACAAGGCGTGGAGCGATTCGGCGGTATCCGCGACCAAAGGTTTGGCGTGTACAAACGAGCGCCAATACTGCGTGGCTAAATTGCGCTTGTTTTGATAGCGCCCCCGAAGCGCATCGTACGCGATCACGTAATTCTCCGCGGTCAACGGCAAGTTCTTTACGACGCCAAGAGCCTCTCCCGACAGCGAGGCTAACAAATATTGAAACTTTTGTATATCGGCGACCCCAGAATTCTCGTGGATTGCCGTGTCGAATAAAGCGATGAAGAACGGCCATAGGGCGAGGTCGCCCTCGAATTTAGGGAGATCGATCTTCGGCAATTTAATGGCCGAAGTAGGCGCGGGTCGCGACGACTGTTGTGCGGCTGCTCGCTCCGCGGCGGTTAAAGTTTCGTATCTTCTTATTACCGCGAAACGCATCCGGTCGAACTCGTCGCGAATCGCGTCCTCGGCAGCGAACTCTTCATCCGTGGCATCTTGGATGATCCTGAGGTGAGCTTCCTCAAAATCCCCGACCACTTGGCGCACGGTTGGATAACGCACGAGAAAATTCGATTTCTGAGCCGCGTTGTCTATTGCGAGCGTCGAATATTGGTCTATCTCCCTCATACGCCGAATACACAATTCGCGTCGCGCTCGATATCCTTTAGGCATGTTGAAAGATCGAATTCGTCAACAAGGTGAGATATGTGTACACGCGCAAGACGGCCGGAAAACCGACGAGCGACTTCGAATCGAAGGGTCGACAAAGTCAGGATGATGGCAGCCGGTCAACAACGCCCGAAAATATGCCTCGCTTTGGAATGCCGAGACCAAAACATTTCGAATCAATAGGCGAAGAACACCGCGCCTCGCCAAGGCCGAAGGGGGGCGGGCGGCTCGATTCCGGACAAGTGATCGAAGGCGATGGAATATCTTCGAATATTCGATCGTCTTTGAGTTTATCAAAGTTGCAATGCGAAGTCTGCAACGTTTATGCAGAATTTCGGCGCGGCGAGGACGAACAATGGCACATGCTCGAGCTTTTACAATTTCGCTATTTGCATACAAGTACAATTATGCGGATCTCCTCGCCGCGTCGTCCATGCGACGGGCGGACGAGGGGGATCGCGCGCAAAGCTCGGGCACGCGCCGATTATTTCGTTTCTTTGTTATAAGGGCTGCGACGATTATGCAGCGGTTGCAAGAAAGATCGAGAGAAAGAACACGCGCGCGTACGACTATATTTGCGCGGATGTCTTCGCCGTGACGAGCGAGCGAGAACGCAATCACGCGATGTGAAGTGGTACGCGTCAACTATTTTATTTTGCGAGGGTCCGCACCAATTAATGCGGCTACTATATAGCGAAGTATGCACCGAGGGTGCAGCGACTCTGCGATGATCAATCACGCGGATGTCCTCGCCGCGACGTGCCGAAATGCGACGTGCGAGCGAGGGAGCGATCACGCGGTACGCGCGTGCACGCGCGGATTGTTCGATTTCACTAACGGCTGCAACGATATGCAGCGATCGAGACTTAAACGCAATAATGGTACGCGCAACGATCGGTTCCCGCGGATGTCTTCGCCGCGACGTGCCGATGCGACGCGCGAGCGAGAGAGCGGTCACGCGGTGCGAGCGTGCACGCGCCGATTATGCGATAGAATGTTCGAGACGATTAACGTTGCTCTGTAGACTCGCGCGAAAGGTCGGCGGAGTTCTCTAACGCGATTTTAAATCCGGCTCGAAAGACCAATGCTCGGGGGGGGTATCAAATGTTCCCCGGATTTGCGATTGGCCTGTAGTAGGGTGGTTCGAAGGACCAAAGGGGCAATCCCCTCACGAATGCAAGCGAAATAGAATTCACGAAAAACGGGATAAGCAAGCGAAGCGACTCACCGTATCGCAGCCCGGCGCGGCGCCCTCCTGGAGTAGTCTCTCGGCCGTTCTCGTCCGTCCTCTCAGGTGGCGAATCCTCCTCGATAGCAAGCGGGAGGCGTGCAGGCGGACAAGGTAGCAAGCAAGCAGGCAAGCGAGCAGCAAGCAAACACACAAACGGGCAAGCAGGCACACGTCGTTATATTCTTCGAGCACTCGACTCTGGCTCGTACTCCGTCTCAATGTGTCGGCGATTCTTACGGGCGTAACGTGCTCCGGAAACTCTCTCGGCTCGCGCTCCTGGAAGTACGGCGCGAACCAGTACTATTGTCCCAATAATTAGGCTTGCCACCCGTGGGCGGGCAGCACGAGTCGGGTGAGTCGCGCGAGTATTGACACCTGTCGCGGTCCGCCAACGTTTCGCGCGAGTCTCAAACCGACGATAACTTCACGATTATGCTTACTGACTAATACACAAGAGAGTATCAAACGCAATTCAAAACATATCTTACAATTATGTACATTATTTACATGTGAGCACCAACCAACGTGATTATAAAAAAATTGTGTTTTTGTTTGTTTAAACTATTAGTATTGAAATAATTTGAGAATAATAACGATAAAAAAACTTATTGTGACTTCTTATTTTATTGAAAAAATTAAGTTAGATTCATGTATTAAAAAAATTTACCATCGGTTTGTTGAAAAAAAAAGACAATTAGCAATGATTTTGCTTTGGACCAATAGAGCAATCCTATATACTTTATAGCGTATATCTATATACTACTAAAAAAAAAGCGCACTTGAGATTTGATAATACTTGCTGTGTGTAAAAGATTTTTATTTTAAAACATAATATTAATGCAGTAATACCTTAACGAATTAATAATGCAAGGACTTACAGACGTTGTTACAACCATTCGAGAAAACTGTTCAACATTTTATGCGTTGCTGCAGAAGAAATTCGTAATGTCGGCGGACAAATTATACGCTAGTGCTGCTAGAAAAGATTGTAGTATTTTAAGGCTACATGCTGTGGATGATATTGCTTGTCTCTCGTTTGCAGTTTGAAAATGTTTAATTATTAAAAACGTTTGATTATTGAAATCTTGCATTTGAAATAACGCTTATAACAGATAAAAAAAATTTTGTTTGTATTTGACATTACACTTGTGAAAATTGAGCGTGTAAAAAATCTGCAAAAGAAATGTAAACGTGCAAAGAAATTATTATCAATAACGTCACACATACACACACAGAAGAAAATGTAAAAAATTGATTTCTTTATTATTATTACAATAATTTGAATATTGAAATTATTTTATACCATGTACTTTCTAATACTTATATGTATATAATTATTAACAATATATTAATAACAAATAATAAATTAATGGCGTATTCTGGTTTGAAAGGTCTTAAAAATAAATATTTTTCATACATAGGAATTTTTTATAGGGCAACAAAGAAAGCGAATAACGTTAAACTTCGCATGTTCTTTAACCACATTTTAAGAATATATTTTTATTTTTTAGTAAGAAAAATGCTCTTTTGCTTTCTCATAAAGGAAGCTGTTTTCGTAAATTTGTATATGAACATTTGATTGCGTATAAAGTTGGTTCTAATCAACCAAATTTAAAAGAATTATATATAAAATAGGGGTAGAAAAAAACCAAAGAAAAGATTGTTTTTTGAGTTTTTGATGTCAATATGTTCAGTGTTTTAAAACGTCGAAATATTGCATTAAAAAAAATGTCTGTATGTATGTATGTATGTGTGTATGTATGTGCCAAATTTACCGAAATTTCTATAACTCCAGATAACTCTAATCCAGATAACTCTAATCAACCAAATCTTAACGAATTATATATGAAATAGGGGTAGAAAAGACTGAAGAATATAATAGAATTAATAAAAATTGTTAATAATAAAGGGGTTACCGATTTCTGTAAAAAAAAAAAAAAAACAATCAAGTTTATTGAAATTTCTATAACTCAAGAACTGATTAACTAAATTTTAAACAATTATATATGAAGCAGGGATAGAAAAGACTGAAAAATATAATAGAATTAAAAAAAATTGTTAATAATAAAGAGGTACCGATTTCTGTTAAAAACAACAGCCATGTTTACTGAAATTTTTATAACTCAAGAACTGATTAACTGAATTTTAAAGAATTATATATGAAATAAGGATAGAAAAAATTGAAGAATATAATAGAATTAATAAAAATTGCTAATAATAAAAAAGTTATCGATTTTTGTTAAAAAAAATCTACGTAATTGCTCTAATTTCCGCAAATTTTGAGATATCAAGTTTAATTTTTTTTTTAATAGATAGAGTATCATTAAAGGTAGGTTGATGTTGAATTTAGCAAGGTATCATTAAAAGAAGGTTCACCAACAGACAGGAGTCCCCACTTCCAATTACTCTTAATCAACAGCGCGTACCTTATGCTAATACAGCGAAATATCTTGGCATGACACTCGATGCTAAGCTTCGTTGGAAGGAGCATATCCTGATCAAGATTAAACAACTAAAGTCTATTAAAAAGAAGTTATATTGGATGATAGGGCGGCAATCCAAACTGTCTATCCATAACAAACTCATGTTATTCAAACAAATCATGAAACCGGTTTGGACTTGTGGCATACAGCTTTGGGGCTGTAGCAAAGCGTCAAATATCAATAAGATACAGATCTTTCTAAACAAAGTACTGCGAGACATTGTCAATGCCCGCTGGTACATGAGAAACGCTGCGACGCTATTTCTCTATATTATTTTCCCCGGGCCGTGAGGCGGGACTGAATCGCGTAGCAAATCTATGATCGGGTGGCAGAGCGGATCTCGAAAGCGATACGAAACTACTTTGGGCGCCAGGTGTGGATACGGTTACACCACCGTTTACTCTAACCCGCGAAAAGTACTCTACATAAACTCTACATAGATCCGAAACAAACTCTCATTATCGATATAACTCTTAATTCATATGTCAAGATACACCCGCTCTGACCGATCGCAACGACTGCTCAGGGTTTTCGGTAGAAGGTCGTGGTTCTTACATAGGCCGAATGCGGAGGGGTTTGACCGTGGTGAGGCGAAAACAAACACAAAAGAAAGTACTCAAGTAACATGTAAATCAGAATATAATATAAGAGAAAGCTTGATAATTGCGTTACAACTTGTAGGACACGAGCGAAGTATTCGCCGCGATCAGTCCATCGACCACGTAAGGTCTCTCGAAGGGTCTGCGCGTTGTAAATAAACTCGGACGCCGAAATAATATTCCCGGAAAAACGTACGTGTAACTTGTACTCGCCATAAGGACCAATCTACGCTATGAAGTACGCGAGGCGCAATAATATACAGCGACGAAATTATACCCGCCAGGAATAATCTACGCGATGAAATACTCGAAAAGGAATAATACACGCCGACGAAATAATACACGCAATCACAATAATCCACTCTAGGGGATGACGGAATCATACACGCGGTGAACTACGCAGAACGCAGTAATAAAGCTTAACGGGAGCGCGAAAACTAATATCAACTCATATACGAAATGCAATAATATAGGCTAACGAACGGAATAATACCCGCAAACGAAAGGATACACGCAATCGTAACTAACGAAAGAGTACACGCAATATAAGGGGTACGATTCTTCTCGCTCCTCGGTCCACTCCGCGAGCGCGTGATACTTCCGCACGATACACTCCGGGGCGCGTGATATCTCCACCCGAAGGGACGCAACTCTAAGACTAACGAAAACGCGAAACTGTAACTGGAATAATCTGAAATGCACACCCCCGACTCGTTACTCCGCCGCCTCACACTCGAAGCACCGGGCGCGGTAATTAACGGGTCTACGTGCCGATACGCCCCAGAATGAATGCACGGACGAGATTCACGCCACCGTGGACGCGAGGCTTACGATTAACGAAACACTAAGACTACCGGAAACGCGAAATAAATCCTCGGATTAACGGAAGCGCGAAAACTAATCCTAGGGTGACTGCTGAGCCGATCCGCATAATCGCATAACACTCGCAAGGATCGTGACGCGTGGCAAGGCTGCCACGTCGTACGCCGACACGCTATCACACGCAATCATACACCGGATTGTCGAGTCGAGCGGAAAAGGACCCCCCTTTTACTCTATTCACGGGGTAGCAGCGGGCGGGATATGTCAGACCCGTAAAAATGACCTAAGCAATAATCTCGAGGGATTCACGACATTAGTGCGTAGGTCGGGAAGCGATCCTACGCACATCTCCAAATACGAAATACGATACGTGAAACGGTACTCGACGTTCCGCCCCGCTGGCCCCGTTACCTTACTTTCGGGATTGCAGGTCGTTTACAACACTCTCGTGGTCCTCGATCCTTCCTTCTTAGTGGGCTTGTAGGGCCGCCGCCCTCGCTTAATACACCCTCAGGACTCCTCGCCGGACGTCCACGCACGCTCGAGATCGGCCCAACAGTGACGATCGTGGCGGGCCCGCTTCGCGGCCTCCTACAATCTTGAGGCGCTTCACCGCGCCGGCGGATGGCGCCACCCGGTCTACTCGGGCCGCCCGACCGCCTCCTCCTGTAACTAATAGCTAAACGAAAAACATGATAACTCGACGATAAGCGGGTACGCGCGCAATATAAAGGTTTGGGTGGCGAAGACTGTGACGTGCACATCGTGCAACGTCACAACGCAGATATTAGAAAAGATCTCTGTAAATGTTTAGTATAACGCTCTCCCCTCCGATTTTCTTAAAACTTTGTAAAATTGTTTATTTCTGTGTGTAAAAAACATTCTGAGAAGAAAAATCGTCGCTCAGGTCTCGTTTTTTTTAAATTTAATTTTAAAGTTTTGATGTCAGTAAGGTAGGAAAGTGATAATTTACGTTTTTAAAGTACTGCGCAACTTCATTTGAAGGTCACGTTACAACTTTCTGCTAATTAAATACAAAAACGACTCCCGGACGAAGCCCGGGTAACCAGCTAGTAAATAAGAAAATGCGACTAGCATGTAGATAAAAAATATATAAAGAAATTTACATTCTGTGAGAGATTATCTCTCGTAATTCCAAATCATTAATATGAACTATATTGGTCATATAAATAATACTCACATTTAGTTCTACATTCGCCTTGGTCAATTCCTTATTTTCAATTATTAACTTCCTATACGCCTCACTTTTTGGTTCTTGCATTGCAACGAATCTACAAATAACAGACAGCGGAGATAACTTTTGACGCAAGGACATGCGAATCGAGTCTGACTCCGATCGTTCTCTTCCGCAGCGAGGGCATGCGCGCACCTGTACGAAGGGCCGCGAAGGAAATTTTTTTTATTTACCTTTTGGGTAAATGTTTAGTATAACGCTCTCTCCCTCCGATTTTCTTAAAACTTTGTAAAATTGTTTATTTCTGTGTGTAAAAAACATTCTGAGAAGGAAAATCGTCGCTCAGGTCTCGTTTTTTTTAAATTTAATTTTAAAGTTTTGATGTCAGTAAGGTAGGAAAGTGATAATTTACGTTTTTAAAGTACTGCGCAACTTCATTTGAAGGTCACGTTACAACTTTCTGCTAATTAAATACAAAAACGACTCCCGGGCGAAGCTCGGGTAACCAGCTAGTAAATAAGAAAATGCGACTAGCATGTAGATAAAAAATATATAAAGAAATTTACATTCTGTGAGAGATTATCTCTCGTAATTCCAAATCATTAATATGAACTATATTGGTCATATAAATAATACTCACATTTAGTTCTACATTCCGCGTCAACAGTGACTGACTGTTCTGTTTCTCTTCGTACAACGCCTTGGTCAACTCCTTATTTTTCCTTATTAAACTCCTATACGCCTCACTTTTCGGTTCTTGCATTTTTGACATGTTGTACGTAATTAACTATTTAATTTCCTGCCCAACGAATCTACAGACAGCGGAGATAACTTTTGACGCAAGGACATGCGAATCGAGTCTGACTCCGATCGTTCTCTTCCGCAGCGAGGGCATGCGCACACCTGTACGAAGGGCCGCGTCGACACGTGATCGATTACGCGGGACGGCGTGATCGATCAACCCCGTGCGGATCGAATCCGTGCCACGAGACTGACAGCAGCAGTCAGCCTCGCGGCCCGACGAACACCGAAAGAAACTGAGCAGATGAAAGCGTAAGTAAATGTGTTTTGGGTAAATGTTTAGTATAACGCTCTCCCCTCCGATTTTCTTAAAACTTTGTAAAATTGTTTATTTCTGTGTGTAAAAAACATTCTGAGAAGGAAAATCGTCGCTCAGGTCTCGTTTTTTTTAAATTTAATTTTAAAGTTTTGATGTCGGTAAGGTAGGAAAATGATAATTTACGTTTTTTAAATACTGCGCAACTTCATTTGTTACTATATTCATAAATTAAGTTGTCCGCATACTCATTAACGGTGCCATTTAAGTTAAAATTTTATGGTTGTGAAACACTGTACGTGGCCAAAATTGAGTGTGTGAAGTTGGCCCCCCCAAATGATCCAAATATAGTTCTGTTTAGAGTTCTGAATTCTTTCGGACAATAGGAAGAGTTCCTGATAAGTTTTAAAAAGAGTTCTGGCGATTAAGATAACGAAAACACCTTTTGAAAAAAGGGGGGCCAACTTCACGATTTTTTAAATCAAATTTTGAGATCGAATAGTTCTGAATGGTCCAAACGCTTCATTTTGCGATTATCTAGAGTTCCTGATACACAAAAAATTTTTTTGGTTAATTAAAAAACAAAAAAAAATTTTGAAAATTTTATTTTAAAATTGAGTAGTTCTGAATGCCTTAAACGTTTTATTTTGCGATTACCTAGAGTTCCTGATACATAAAAAAATTTTTAGTTTAATTAAAAACAATTTTTTGGCAAAAGAAAATTTTCAATCATCTCTCGTTCAAATATCGATTATCTTGCAAATCGTTAGCCTAATCGCTTTGAGCCATAAGACTTTTCGTCACAACTCGTCGAAAAATGTCCAAAAGTCCTATCAGAACTATTCGGTACTTTAAAAAAATTTTCGACCCCGGGACTTAGAAAACTTTCAAGCATCTCTCGATCAAATGTCGGTTATCTTGCAAACCGTTGGCCTAATCGCTTTGAGCCATAAGACTTTTCGTCACAACTCGTCGAGAAATGTCCAAAAGTCCCATCAGAACTATTCGGAACTCCAAAAAAATTTTCGACCTCGGGACTTGAAAAACTTTCACCGTCTGTGAAGTTGGTCCGCCTTTTTCAAAATTCGGATAAATTTGTTAGAGTTCTGGATTCTCCAGCAAGAGTTCTAGAGTTCTCTATAATTTTTAGAAAGAGTTCCGTTATTTAAAATGACGAAAACACCATTTAAAAAATGAGGGGTTAACTTCACGGCGCCCCCCATTTTTGAAAAAAATGAATTTTTTATGGTAGTTCCGGATAGATTTCGATGAGTTCTAGAGTTCCCAATAGGTTTTATAGCGCTACGACCAATAATTCAAAAGTTACAGCCCTTTAAAGTGCCCCATTTCGAAAAATTTCTAAGTTCCTAAAAGTAAATTTTTTTTTCGGAAATCGGCAGTTCCCGCGGGAGTTCTGGTCGCCCCCCGAAGAGTTCTATCAAAAACTATCAGGGTCCGAAGCGCTGCGACCAATATTTCAAAAGTTACAGCCCTTCAAAGTGTCACCTCTAAAATTAAAAAATTTCTTTTGGGAGTTCTGACGGGAGTTCTGGTCGTCCCCCGAAGAGTTTTATCGAAAACTGTTATGGCCCAAAACGCTCCGACCAATATTTCAAAAGTTATAGCCCTTCAAAGTGCCACCTCTAAAAATAAAAAATTTTTTTCGGTAGTTCTGACGAGAGTTCTGTTCGCCCCCCGAAGAGTTCTATCAAAAACTATCAGGGTCCGAAGCGCTGCGACCAATATTTCAAAAGTTACAGCCCTTCAAAGTGTCACCTCTAAAATTAAAAAATTTCTTTTGGGAGTTCTGACGGGAGTTCTGGTCGTCCCCCGAAGAGTTTTATCGAAAACTGTTATGGCCCAAAACGCTCCGACCAATATTTCAAAAGTTATAGCCCTTCAAAGTGCCACCTCTAAAAATAAAAATTTTTTTTTGGTAGTTCTGACGAGAGTTCTGTTTGCCCCCCGAAGAGTTCTATCAAAAACTATCAGGGTCCGAAGCGCTGCGACCAATATTTCAAAAGTTACAGCCCTTCAAAGTGTCACCTCTAAAATTAAAAAATTTTTTTTGGGAGTTCTGACGGGAGTTCTGGTCGCCCCCCGAAGAGTTCTATCGAAAACTATTGTGGCCCGAAGCGCTACGATTAATATTTCAAAAGTTACAGCCACCCAAAGTGCCACACCTCAAAAATTTTTTAAGTCCCTAAGGGTAAATATTTTTTTTCGGAAATCGGCAGTTCTCGCGGGAGTTCTGGTCGCCCCCCGAAGAGTTCTATCGAAAACTGTTACGGCCCGAAGCGCTGCGACCAATATTTCAAAAGTTACAGCCCTTCAAAGTGTCACCTCTAAAATTAAAAAAATTTTTTTGGGAGTTCTGACGGGAGTTCTGGTCGCCCCCCGAAGAGTTCTATCGAAAACTATTATGGCCCGAAGCGCTACGATTAATATTTCAAAAGTTACAGCCACCCAAAGTGCCACACCTCAAAAATTTTTTAAGTCCCTAAGGGTAAATATTTTTTTTCGGAAATCGGCAGTTCTTGCGGGAGTTCTGGTCGCCCCCCGAAGAGTTCTATCGAAAACTGTTACGGCCCGAAGCGCTCCGACCAATATTTCAAAAGTTACAGTCCTTCAAAAAGTGCAACCACCAAAATTAAAAACTTTCAATCATTATTCAAAAGAAATCGCCATGTACGGGTCGAGCAATAGATCTAAGGCAGCTCAATATTATATTATCTATATGTATATTAAATACGCGTATTTTTCAACATGTTATTTAGAATATTGATTTTATATCTTATCGGTTTTAACATACAAGTATTAACTTTCAATTATCTCTCGATCAAATATCAGTTATCTTGCAAAGACTTTTCTTATATATTATAGCTTCTGCACACAGGACGCGGAAAAATTTTTTTAATTTTAGAGGTGACACTTTGAAGGGCTGTAACTTTTGAAATATTGGTCGCAGCGCTTCGGACCCTGATGGTTTTCGATAGAACTCTTCGGGGGGCGACCAGAACTCCCGCGGCAACTGCCGATTTCCGAAAAAAATATTTACCCTTAGGATCTTAAAAAGTTTTTGAGCTGTGGCACTTTGGGTGGCTGTAACTTTTGAAATATTAATCGTAGCGCTTCGGGCCATAATAGTTTTCGATAGAACTCTTCGGGGGGCGACCAGAACTCCCGTCAGAACTCCCAAAAAAATTTTTTTAATTTTAGAGGTGACACTTTGAAGGGCTGTAATTTTTGAAATATTGGTCGCAGCGCTTCGGGCCGTAACAGTTTTCGATAGAACTCTTCGGGGGGCGACCAGAACTCCCGCGAGAACTGCCGATTTCCGAAAAAAAATATTTACCCTTAGGGACTTAAAAAATTTTTGAGGTGTGGCACTTTGGGTGGCTGTAACTTTTGAAATATTAATCGTAGCGCTTCGGGCCATAATAGTTTTCGATAGAACTCTTCGGGGGGCGACCAGAACTCCCGTCAGAACTCCCAAAAAAATTTTTTTAATTTTAGAGGTGACACTTTGAAGGGCTGTAACTTTTGAAATATTGGTCGCAGCGCTTCGGACCCTGATAGTTTTTGATAGAACTCTTCGGGGGGCAAACAGAACTCTCGTCAGAACTACCAAAAAAAAATTTTTATTTTTAGAGGTGGCACTTTGAAGGGCTATAACTTTTGAAATATTGGTCGGAGCGTTTTGGGCCATAACAGTTTTCGATAAAACTCTTCGGGGGACGACCAGAACTCCCGTCAGAACTCCCAAAAGAAATTTTTTAATTTTAGAGGTGACACTTTGAAGGGCTGTAACTTTTGAAATATTGGTCGCAGCGCTTCGGACCCTGATAGTTTTTGATAGAACTCTTCGGGGGGCGACCAGAATTCCCGCGGGAACTGCCGATTTCCAAAAAAAAAATTTACTTTTAGAAACTTAGAAATTTTTCGAAATGGGGCACTTTAAAGGGCTGTAACTTTTGAATTATTGGTCGTAGCGCTATAAAACCTATTGGAAACTCTAGAACTCATCGAAATCTATCCGGAACTACCATAAAAAATTCATTTTTTCAAAAATGGGGGGCGCCGTGAAGTTAACCCCTCATTTTTTAAATGGTGTTTTCGTCATTTTAAATAACGGAACTCTTTCTAAAAATTATAGAGAACTCTAGAACTCTTGCTGGAGAATCCAGAACTCTAACAAATTTATCCGAATTTTGAAAAAGGCGGACCAACTTCACAGACGGTGAAAGTTTTTCAAGTTCCGAGGTCGAAAATTTTTTTGGAGTTCCGAATAGTTCTGATGGGACTTTTGGACATTTCTCGACGAGTTGTGACGAAAAGTCTTATGGCTCAAAGCGATTAGGCCAACGGTTTGCAAGATAACCGACATTTGATCGAGAGATGCTTGAAAGTTTTCTAAGTCCCGGGGTCGAAAATTTTTTTAAAGTACCGAATAGTTCTGATAGGACTTTTGGACATTTTTCGACGAGTTGTGACGAAAAGTCTTATGGCTCAAAGCGATTAGGCTAACGATTTGCAAGATAATCGATATTTGAACGAGAGATGATTGAAAATTTTCTTTTGCCAAAAAATTGTTTTTAATTAAACTAAAAATTTTTTTATGTATCAGGAACTCTAGGTAATCGCAAAATAAAACGTTTAAGGCATTCAGAACTACTCGATTTTAAAATAAAATTTTCAAAATTTTTTTTTGTTTTTTAATTAACCAAAAATATTTTTTGTGTATCAGGAACTCTAGATAATCGCAAAATGAAGCGTTTGGACCATTCAGAACTATTCGATCTCAAAATTTGATTTAAAAAATCGTGAAGTTGGCCCCCCTTTTTTCAAAAGGTGTTTTCGTTATCTTAATCGCCAGAACTCTTTTTAAAACTTATCAGGAACTCTTCCTATTGTCCGAAAGAATTCAGAACTCTAAACAGAACTATATTTGGATCATTTGGGGGGGCCAACTTCACACACTCCCAAAATTGATGAATTGATAAATTGTGATTTTTGTTAAAGCAGGGCACAAACACACGTGTGTATGCCCTGCTTTATAGAACTTGTGATTTTCGTTAAAGCAGGGCACAAACACACGTGTGTATGCTCTGCTTTATAGAAGTTGTGATTTTCGTTAAAGCAGGGCACACACACACACACACACGTGTGTATGCCCTGCTTTATAGAAAGTTGTGATTTTCGTTAAAGCAGGGCACACACACACGTGTGTATGTCCTGCTTTATAGAAGTTGTGATTTTCGTTAAAGCAGGACACACACACACGTAATTTTCTTTTTTTTTCTTTTTTCTGGGCTTATGTATGCCTTGCTTTATAAAAGTTGTGATTTTCGTTAAAGCAGGGCACACACATGTTTTAAGCAGATATTTTGTATTTAATTAGCAGAAAGTTGTCACGTGACCTTCAAATGAAGTTGCGCAGTACTTTAAAAACGTAAATTATCATTTTCCTACCTTACTGACATCAAAACTTTAAAATTAAATTTTAAAAAAACGAGACCTGAGCGACGATTTTCCTTCTCAGAATGTTTTTTATACACAGAAATAAACAATTTTACAAAGTTTTAAGAAAATAGGAGGGGAGAGCGTTATATTAAACATTTACCAAGATCTCAACATTACTACTGTTGAAGAAGAAATTACCAAGGCAGCTAGGAGACATGAACTACGTCTGGCATATCACCGAAACATCGAAGCTGTACGACTACTAAACATCAGAGGACAGCTGAGACGACTTAAGAGGACTAAGCCTACCGACTTATTCCAGCGAAGAACCAACGAGTGTAGTCCGGCCACGTTACATTAAGTGGAACTGTGTCAGGTGTTTGCATGTTATCGTGAGATGACGAGCATACTGAATCTCTCAACTCTCAAAGGAAAACGGTCAAGAATGATTAGTTTGATTTTAGTCTGTCTACCCAGACAACATTAAAAGAAGGTTGTTTTGACATTGACGAAGATTGGTGAAAGGGTTACTGCTTTCTGCTTATTTTATATGTGATCTGAAATCACGTGTCCTATTTTTTTTTAATAACTTAAATTTTTTATTACATATACGTCGCACGTTGCTTCGCTTTTGGCTTCATTTACTTCAAACAAGTTCGATATTTCTGATTTATCTGTTATAACGATTGTTACAATTACTTCTGTCTTCTATTGTAGACGGTTAAATACTAAGCGCGGTACAGAAATCGCGTTAACAAGCGTTTGAAAAATTGCTCAGCAAAACGAAGAGAGAGGGACGGTTTATTTACTTTATTTATTACTTAAACTTTTTTTGGATGTATGTAAATGTGGATATACGTATAATTTTTGACCCAACATATCATATCGTACGGCTCTATCTTCTTCCTTCGACTACTAAATTTAAACTTATTTTTAAGTTAAAACACACGCAGCGAGTATGACAATTAAAAATGTTGAAGTTAGTTAGATATATGGTAAAAATTAAAAATCAGTTTAGTCTATGAACCGCTCTCGTATGAAATGATATTTCTTGACTCGTACATATGTGTTCCTTTTTCTTTAAGAAAATAACATGTGTATAAATAAATATAAAGAAAACATTTAAGTAATAAAATATTAAGGAAAATTTTCTAGAAATACTTTTTTAGAAATATGAATAGCTAATGATTCTATCGTCAGATTTAAAAATATTGTTTTTTTTTTGTTTTTTTAGTTTTAACTTATTCGAATTTATATAAAGATACCAGTTTTCTTCTAAAAATTAACACACTTAAGAAGCATTTAACAACGAACGATAGACTTAAGTCTAGTTTAAATTTTTTTGAACTATTTGTGATTTCTTTCATTTCTGCATTTTATTGGTTTTCTAATTTTTTATGTCCATATGACGTCGATGTGTAACGCTAATGTCATCTGTTTCTTTTTAAGACAGTGTTGTTACATGTTATACGCATTATTCTACCGATTGTATGATATACGAAATATATCTTTTTGATTTATATGACTTGCTTTGATGTCAGTGAAGTTATATCATTTTCCAGCAGATCAAAAATAAAAGGGAGTTCTTGTCGCATGCAGTCGAGTTTTATAGTTCCTGATACTTTTTAGTAATAGTTCTGATGATTTTACCCAAAAAACAGTCGATCGAAAAAATGATCTGCTAACTTCCCGTAGCAGATTATTTTCTAGCAGATAAAGAACAAAAGAGAGTTCTTCTCGCATACAGTCGAGTTCTATAGTTCCTGATACTTTTTAGCGATAGTTCTGGTAATTTTGCCAAAAAAATCCATTGAAAAAAATCATTAAAACTAACGCAAATGACGTTCACGGCAGATCTTCGAAGTCGAATGTCTTCTTAACTAGTGACTGGATCGTTTTCGATCATAGAAATTTCTTTCAGAATTCTTAGAGTTCTACTAAAAAACGGAACTCCTATCAGAACGTCTAAAACTTTTAAAACATTTTTTATGCGGACTTAGTCGAATTTTACGCGTTGCATCTTCAAAGTCGAATATTTTCTTAACTGGCCATTAAGAAGTTAATATATTATGTCTTGCTCAACATTTAGAAATTAAGTTAAAAGTATCAATATCCGGACATGTATCTATATCTGGAGACCTTTATTATTTATAAGTATAACGCGAATTAAAATCAAAGATAAAAATATATTTTTTTGTAGTTTGAAACTTTAGTTATATGGTATCCAAACGTTTATTTCTATAAATTTATATTTTTTTAAAGGTATCCAGACATAGATACGTGTCCAGGCATTGGTACTTTTACCTTGTCTTAAGTATCCGGGTATTAGTACCTTTATACCTTAATTGGATCTGAAAATTAAATAATTTCCCTCTACACGAACCGAAGTAATTAATAAGATATTTTCTTTTTTCTGTTATATGCAAAATAAAGATAAACTTTATATTCTACAAATTTAGATTTTGTATTGGACATAATGATTAAATGTCTAATACAAAATCTAAATTTGTTCGAATTATTATTAGAGAATTCGATAATTTGTATACGACAATAAAATTAAATCTATATAATTAATTGCATCTTTAAGCTTATCGGTTAAATGAGTTTTGATAAATGATAGCATTTATCTTGTGTTTTTATTAAATCTAGAATTTATTGGTACCTACAGTATATGATGATGAGTAGTTCACAAAAGAGTACTTTTTAATAAAAAGTAGATTACAGCGGATATACTGAATAGTCCGAGCTTGTGAAAATATCGTTTTGTTAATGATACTACGTAAATGTAATTTTCAAAAAAGGCAAAAAACAGCGTCAAGTACACATTTATAATATATACATTAATGATACGCGAGATTCACTTACGTGTACTTGCTAAACGTCTATTGTTTTTTATTTTGTATACATTGAGTATAATTATGTATTTTTATTTTGATATTTAAAGGCGCACATTACGTCATCGGTTGAAGTTTGGCCGAAACAGCCGTTTATTATAAGTTTTAATACGATATTGTAACACGCAATTTGACGTAAAAACGCGTGAGTTTTCGTTACCGCAGAGAGAGAGAGAAAAAGAGAAAAATCTCGAGATTCCCCGTGTACATGGATTTTTACGTAACATTGTAGTGACTTAACGCATTTTTATTTTTTGATATTCTCTTTCTATATTTGTAAAGAGTGTACAGAAGAATGATGCACGGAAAAAACGGTTTTGCTGAAGTATCAAAAAATTTAGCAAGATACGGATCTGAAAATAATTTTGTTGCATCATCAAAATAATTATGTAAAACAATCAAGCTGATTACTAAAATATCAAAATTTTTACCGCATTATTATCATACTTCAGCGACCTACTATAATTATTTTAATGGTGCAACAAAATTATTTTTAAACAGAAAACCGTTCTTTTCGTATGTGTAAATTAAGAGCGTGCATTTTCATGATGCGTGAATAAGAAACTCTGATGCAAGCCTCTGGCTTTCGTTTGCGCTTCACAAAACCGAATTTTGTACCCGTAGTATCGCAAAATTTAGCTAAATACAGATCTGAAAAAAGGAGGCCAAGACCCGCATTGGGTTGTAGCGCAACTGATGATGATGATGACAGATCTGAAAATAATTTTGTTGGTCTATCAAAATAATTATGTAGAACTTAAACTGATTGCTAAAATGTCAAAATTTTTTACAGAATCATCATATTTCAGCGACTTACTATAATTATTTTAATGGTGTAACAGAATTATTTTCAGATCTGTATATTTAGCTAAATTTTTAGATACTTCAGCAAAACCGTCTTTTCCGTGCACATATTTTTATCGGGGTCTAAATATCGCTAATATATATCACTAATGTAAAATGTACATAAAAAAAGCCAGTTGTTACCATTTGTACATACACACATTAATCTAATAATTTCCTCGTCTGAACGTAGTTGGAATATTATCGAATCATTAGAGAATCTTAATATCTTGAGTTCGACTGATCGAGATTCAGCGGAAAGGCAAATATATATAATATATGAGAAGCTTGAAGAAGTGCAGGATGTCTCTACTGAGATTACCCGGAAAAGGAATAGACAGTATCTGAACATTTTTAATCCTTTAGGGGCCTGTGTACATAATTATGTACTAAAAAAAAAAAAAACTAAAAAACTCAGGGACGTCTTTTAAGACTACCTTACAAATTATAACATTTTACTCCAACGGGATCGATGTGTGGCCCTTAAAGGGTTAAAGAAAGAGAAAGTTGCGACAAATGGATTAACAACGTTAATATTTATTTTAACTGGCTCAGTAGATTAGTGTGATTATGGCATTTAAAATTATCATGTGAACGTTATTTGTTACTTTATATATTACCTTTTGTAAATCGCGGCAGAAAGGACAAAAGGTTCATGGACACATAGTTGTCTCATGTGTTGGCGCCGAACGACCGACGACACATATAGTTCGCCTAGTTTTGGCGGATTGCACTGATCCCGTTTTGTAGTAAGTCACTGGTAGGCGAGAACCGGTCGTTCCAGTTTTATTCTACAACTGCACGTGATTGTCGAAATCGAGTTCGTTCTGACCATTTTCGTGTTTGCCTTATACCTTACACCGACGGTGTTGGAGGAGAAACGTCGATCATCGGAGGTGTTTCTTCAGGATCCAAACAACGCATTGATGCTCCTGGAACTGAATATGCAACTGGCATCGCCACTCTTCGCGCAGTCACCGATCGCTCTACAACGCAAATTAGGTGAGAAGATGCATTCAAGCGAATGGGTATTTCAACTCCCATTGCTGCGCGGAGTCAACGTGGAGCTGCTTAATCGAAACCCCTGGCAGCAATTCTACGAGAATAATACAGAAATGATAATTACCAAGAGCGGTCGGCGCATGTTCCCGTCCGTTCAAATAAACGTAAACGGTTTGGAGAAACGTGAGAATTATTATGTCCTCATGGAGATAGCACCGACCTCCGATCGCCGCCACAAGTACTGTGAATACCAAAACGGAGGCGAGAACAGCAATATATGGGTGGCTGGAGTTTCGCGGGGCCGGCAGAGCCGCAACTGTCCTTCGGCTATAGGATTTATAAGCATCCCGAGAGTCTGGCAACGGGGAGCCACTGGATGGATAATCCGATCAGCTTCAATAAATTGAAGCTCACGAACAACACGTCAACGACCCCAATAATAACGTGGTATTAACATCGATGCACAAATACGTTCCTAGGATCTGGATAGTCCGTTGCTTCGATGCGAAGAACTACGACGAGCTTTTTACTCATTCAACCGCGTTGTTCGCTTTCAAGAAGACGGAATTTATTGCGGTGACGGCATACCAAAACGAGAACATCACGAAGTTAAAGATCAATAACAATCCATTTGCGAAGGGTTTTCGCCAGCTGGGTCAGTCCAGTTCAAGCGAAAGCATTCGATCGATCATCAGGCTCAATCGGATTCCAGTCCCGACGAAAGAGTCTCATTGATCTACGACTCCGAATCGAATCAGCCGAACGACCCTCCCTTAAGGGTTCCAAGCCCATTAAGATTATCTTTTACTTTAGCCGGGGAGTCGAAGTTGGCCGGCCTTGCCACGTGGGAGAAGCGGACGCGAATCCCGCCACCGTTGCGAGTCGATCCCCGGCGCCGGGCGAACTTAAAACGCAGTGTCCGTGCACTAATTTTTGAAGATTGCTGATGCAATCAGCGCCGAGTTTGGATTGAATTTTTTGAGTCTGTATTTATTATATTCGACTTGTTCTTGGCCGTTATGTGATCTTGAGGAGGATTAGGTGCCATAACATTTACAAAGAAGAAGAAAAACAAAGAAGGCTATTGGGGGCCACGGCTACTCGTGGCATGAGTCTCGTGCGTCAAGAGGCGTAATCTTTTCTATACCCGATCACTAGCGCCTACTATCGAGGAGCCAGCTACGGAGTCACTGGGTATTTGCGCACTAACCGAGTCATCAATCTCGCATCGTGCGTGCAGTGCCCGGACCATCCGAGAACCCTGGCGTGAAAATTCATTCTTAACTTCATATTTACTGCGTGTTGTGGAGCAAACGGATTGACAGCCGAGAGCTTTCCAGAGAACCGTGCCCTTCCTTGGCTCCGCAACTCACTAGCGGTACTTGGGCCCGTATCACTACAGGCTCTTAAAGGCGCAGTCAGATCGCCATTGACGCCACTTGGTTACTGCAGAACGCGCTGGCCAGCCGACATCAGATCTTGCGACCGAGCCGTACTGAATCGGGACAGCCCCATTGCAGCGGTTCAGCGAGACCACTGGGAGGTGGGCGCATGACTTGACTGGGAGAGGCTATATATTTGCATCACCAGACCAGTAACTGACTCTGACTCCAGGCCCAAAGAGACTCGTGCAGAGAATCAATGACTTAAGACAACCTGACACCTTCGATACAAAACGACAGTGCTCGCACCACCGTAGTTTTCTGGCCACTTGAATCTTTGGATAATAACACGGATTCGCCACTTTTTTCGCGTTCCTTTCTGCCACGATTTACAAAAGGTAGTAGTCTTGCCGCTGTTCGCAACGCAAACGTGAGCGAGGCATCCGTGGCCAGCGTGATAACCGGTAGTAGGTCCGAGAGAACGAGTACGTGTATACGCGATCGCGTACTTAACGTGGGTTCTGCGAGCGACCGGTCGGTCGGCCGCGGGTTTGATACACGGCCAACAGTGCCTCCGATCACGTAATCTAACTGATCGTTTCCAGTTTCGCCGGTGTGAACTTGCTTCTAGTATTAGGGCCACGTGAAGTAAGACCATCTCTGCTACTCAATATGTCGTTAACCCTTTAGGAGCCTGTGTACATTATTTTTTTGTTTTAATGTACATAATTATGTATATTTAAAAAAAAAACAAAAAAAAACCTAAAAACAAAAACGCAAAAAAATAAAAAAATACCAAAACAAAAAAAACAAAAAGCAAAAAAAAAAAACTAAAAAATTTATCACGAACGTCTTTTAAGACTATCTTATAAATTATAACATTTTACTCCAACGGGATCGATGTGTGGCTCCTGAAGGGTTAATTTAACTAAAACAATGTTAATTTAATTATTAATTTGACTAGTCAATGGAGTTAAAATAGCATTTATTGTGTTAAAATAATAAATTTTGACACATGGTAATTAAAAAGAACAAAATGTTATTTAACTCAAGGTATTGATTTAAATTTTATCTTTTGATATTTAATAGCGTAGGGACAATTATAGTACTATACCATTTTTTATTTATATCGAGTATATAGACTAATGATTGTATGTATAAAATACTTTTTAATTAATTGTAATTGCAAGCCGTTTTATCAGATACTGTAAATCTAAGTGTGTTATTTCTGCACGCATATACGTTTAAAAATGACACATTTGACTGAAGCTCGTTTTACATGTTTTGTTGCGTGTTAAATCAACATGTTTAATCATATTAATATGTTCAACCGCGTTAAATGGCTTTATTCAAAACGACAAGAAATGTGTAAGAAGAGTTTTAGTTAAAATGACACACTTGGATTTGCAATGAATTAGCCGCATAGAAAAAGAATTTCTCATTATTTCAGAAAATTATACATTTATTTTTTAAATGAAAAAAAGTAACGCACGTTGCACGTAACTTTCTTCAACTTTTTAATACGCCATGAATGTCTGTACTTGATGCATTAAATTATGCGTTTTACTCGTTGATATTGTTTACGATAATCTTATCGTTAGATTTTTAATCGATTATACGCGTATATTTCGATGCTGCGAGATTTGTATCAATATTACTCGTATAACGAACTCCCTCCGTGAATATATTTCCGATTTAAGATCGATTTAGACATAACCGTGCCGTGCCCGTATCGTTTACGGACAGAAAGATTAAGACGTTTTACACGTAGGTATCCGGCACCGGAATACCGATGCCGGGTACCCGATCGATTTTTTTTTGTTTTCACAAATCGGCTATCGGACAAATCTGTAAATGCTCCCATGTTAATCCATACACTTCGCGATCGGATACCCAGCGTCCGGTGTCGGATACGTGTGAAACGGGTCTTAGTCGAATTTTATCAGTTGCATCTTCGAATATCTTCTTAACTAGTGGCCGGATCGCTAGTAATTAGAGTTGCAGTCGTTTTGATGGGAGTTTTAAGGAGATATTCGACTTCGAAGGTCTGCCATGAATGTCATTTGCGTTTTAATGATGATTTTTTAAAACAATTCTAAGGTTTTGCAGTTTTTTACTTATCAGGAACTCTAGAACTTTTCGAAAGGAATCAAATAAGCTACTTAGAACTATTTTGATTTTAAATCAAACTTTTTTTTTTATTAAAATTTTTTTTTTTATCAGGAACTCTAGTACTCTTCAAAATGCTTCAGATGAGCTATTCAGAACTATTCGGTTTTAAAGTTATATACTTTAATTCTTTTCTTTTTCTTTTCATAATTTAATTCGTCATAAAATTTTTACAATTAAATTTTCTAACTTAAAATAGATTTTGTTACAAGAAATTTGTTTTCAATTTCTTGTAACAAAACAGTCTAGTTATAAAATTCATTTAAAATTTTATCTACCTCCTCTCTCTTGCAATGCGTAATTCTGTTTTGATGTTTAATTATTACGCGTATATCTTTATTAAGAGATTCTATAGAAAAAGTTGATTTTTTTTCAAAGAATTTCATCTATCGTGGATGTCGTGGATATTTGTCAATAATTTTTTAAATGATTCGTGCGTGTTCGCCTAAGATCGAAAATTTTGTTATTGATATATTTAATGTTTCTTAACAACAAAACATTTTTGGTTATATAACAAATATTTTTATTTAAAAAAATTAACTTATCGTATCGACCTACCTTATCAGCATCAGTACTCGGCGGTGTACTCGCATGTGATACAAGATAAAAATCAAAATGATCCGGATGGGTTAATGGTTGTATCATCGACTATTGTTCCCGTTTTTACGTTGCAATTTCTTGTGTCCAGCTCGGTGTCACTTATATTGGTGGGTTTAGGAAAGAGACATACGTGGTGTCCCTTCTGTACGATCAAGCATGTGATTTCAATATCCCCGTCGCGAGTGACTTTAGAAGCCGCTCTTCTTATAGCTTCTATTTCATAATTATTACCATATACCCTCTGTATCATTTTACACGTTGTGCTCAATGTTTCGCCCAGTTTGGCACAAAATTTTACATTGGCTCTTTGTTCCATACGTTTATCTTTATCCATGGTATTTGTTCAAAAAATGAAAATAAAACGGCGCTGTAGAGAAAAATTTAGAAAAATTAGTCACACTACAGACTGGACAGACTGTATGATTTATATTGTTTATACGAACATTTTTCACGTAAAGAAATAAGCAGTATTGCTTATATAGTTCACGGTTATACACATGTATACATATGGGGCATTCTCTGTCAACCGGACACCCCCCTCTGCCCAAAATTTATGTCGACCGATTGAGGTCAATGAGGGCTCAAATTGTAGGTAATGATATGTAGTTTCTTGTACCGTGTGACCTTTTTAAGAATTCAAGATGGCTATCAAGGTGTCACGATGATAATCGGAGAAAACAAGAAAAAAATTTGGAAAAGGCTCTATTCTGGATACCTTTAATTTTATTGTTTTTTATCTTTGGCTCCTTTCTAATACTTTATAAAATTTGAAGGAGAAAAAAACAGAAATTATTTATATATGTTAAACTGGTTAAACATTTTATACAATTTACCCACACAAAGCATCTCATTTTAATAAAAGCTATGTATCTCCTAAATTTGTTTTACAAATGCACCTCAGCTTTTAATTTTTTAAATGCTATTTAAAAAATTTTGAAAATTAAGAAAGTAAAGTAAGTAAAAAAAAATTGTGCAAATTAGAAATTTGCACTTGGTTTCCTCATAGAGGAAGTGATGTCTTAAGTGCTAATACGGCCCTCTGATTGGCTGATGACGCCTTAAGACCATGTGCACAAACGTATACGTTCGTATTTCTAATTATTATATGTGCGTAATAAGGCTTGTGAGCAATCGCTCTGTAGGCAATCAAGAATGTCAGCAAACAAAGCTGTCAGCAAAATGTTCTGGGCAAATAAAGCTGTTGACAATCGGAAATGTATAGGCAAACGGGACCCTCTCCTTACAATTAGTCCATTAGTTACATTTTTCTATTATTACCCGGGAAAAAATATTCATATATGATCATATATAATCATATATGATTGGCTATATATGGTCAGATATGGAAATTGGCCAGATCTGAGGATATATGATCTGGTATTATTGTATATGTTAATATCTGATCAGATATGATCAGGTATGATCAGATACGAACTGACACAGTTCAATCTGGACATATATATTTAAGTAAGTTTCAGAACATTGTTATATATTTTCAAAAGTTATTTTTTAAGTGTGCCACTTTATTATAAAAGTAGACTCCACGATACAACTGATACAAAAATTGTGCCGCTTCATAGCGCGAGACAGTGTCGTGTCTTTTGATACTATTCTTATAACACTGTTGGTCAAATTTTAAATACGAGAAACAGATCCCATCGAATGCCATCTATCGGATACTTTGAGATGCAATATCTGATCTGATCATATATAATCTTATATGACTATATAAGTTCATATATGATTATATATGATTTTCAGTTTAAATTATAAGATATTATGTTTGCAAAATAATACGATTAATATATTTATTTATAAGAACTATAATATATATTATATAACAGTTTTTTTCACGAAGGTAAAATTTCATTGTTTATAAAAATATTTGATAAAAATTAATATGTCAATTAAAAAAGATTAAGTGTCTTATGCAAAATTAGAAAAAAAGAAAAATTTAAAATAACACAAGCAATGAGATGCCGTTTTTGGTCGAAGTGGATCTGGGTGCTTAATAATATTTCACAATATCAATTATTATTAAATACATTTTTCAGTTTTTTAAACTGCGTGCCAATATGGACTTTGTCGGACTTAAAACACACATATATATATATATAAACGCTCTATATATGGGCATGTAAAACTTATATCTGTTTATATCTCATTTATATATATGTTCATATACTGTCAGATATGAATATTTTTTCCCGGGATGATATAAAATGTCCGGGAAAAATATTCATATCTGACAGCATATGAACATATATAAATGAGATATGAACAGATATAAGTTTTACATGCCCATGTATAGAGCATATATAATCATATATGGTTATCTATCGCCATATATGATTCTGATCACCATATATGATTATATATGCTCTATACATGGGCATGTAAAACTTATATCTGTTCATATCTCATTTATATATGTTCATATACTGTCAGATATGAATATTTTTCCCGCGGACATTTTATATCATTATATCCCAGTCTGGTCATATATACATCGCGTCTTGTCATATATGATCATATATAATTATATCTGATAATACATGGCCGAACATTCTTTATATACGATCATGTAAGGCCAGATACGATTATGTTTAGTGTCATATCTGCTACACATAATAATATGTCTGACCATATATGAACTTATATGATCAGATCTTGTGTCATGTATAATATACGATCTGATCATATATGGCAATAGATAACCATATATGATTATATATGCTCTATATATGGGCATGTAAAACTTATATCTGTTCATATCTTATTTATATATGAACATATATGAACATATATAAGTTTTACATGTTCATATATGAATATATACTGTCAGATATGAATATTTTTTCCCGGGTAGAATTGTATGAATAACTTTATGTATATATGTATCTGTGTCAATGTACGTATATCTTTTATCTCACCATCACAGTCACCACATATCTTCATTTTTTTTTTAATTCTTTGTTTGATTTTTTGAGTTGTTTGTTTGATTTCTTTAATTTCTTTAATTTTTTTTTTAATTTTTTGTTTGATTTTTTGAGTTGTTGAATCTGTTGTTGAAGTGATTTCTTGTTTGACTTTTTAAATTCTTTAATGGCATCGATCTCTCTAAATAAGCATAATGACCTCAATGATTTGGTTGAAAGCAATCTCGCCATTTCTACAACAAAAAACAGTAGAATGAACTAAGTACGCCTCTTCTTTCTCTCATTTCTCTCCGTGCACAACTCGCTCTGAAAGTCAAGGTTGCACGCGCGTGCGACTTACTAGTGTAAGGTCAGAGCGGTCATGCGAGATTAAATATAATATTTTTAAATTTATTATATGGAGACCTAGATTCAACTTTTACAGTTATTTGTTCGATAATAGGTTTTAATTGCACCATCAAATCAAATAAATTTACATTTAACTTTTTATTTTAAATGAGAATTAATTAGATAAATGTAAATTCCTACATCTATATTTTAATATATTGTTGCGTCTACCGCCGCACCGGATCTTCCCTGAACACTCGCACTTACATCACGTCGAGTCGCGTTCGCGGTAAATAAATATAGGCGTTGTTCTTGGACAATCAACACAACTTTATTGTAAATATTCAATGCACGAGAGAGGCTTTCGTACGTCCGCCTCAGAGCAAGGACCGCCAAAATCTGTATTTCTAAATTGTTTTTTATAATTTGCATACTTAAACATTGGTGAGAAGAGTCATATAAACATAAGAAAAACATATGAGAAAAAACATGTGGATTTAATAGATACCTTGTAATGGTCCACTGATGCGGATTGAGATCCGTGTCACTGCTGGGATGCGGCATCTGGTATGCAGAGTACTCATTGTAATCTGGAGTATACATGTTACCTGCAACATTTTTACACAACATTATATATATACATATATATATATATATATATATATAGTTTTTTTTTTTAATAAAATACTAACAAAATTTTGAAAAAAGTTATAATTTATATATATATAAAATTGTCTGTATGTATGTATATCTGTTCTTTATACATTCTTAAGGATGTATCGGAGGTACAATCTGAGACAAAAGTGCATGAAATTTTAAATACTAAAATATCTACGCCTAACGTCTAGATGTAAGATACTCAAATGATAGTAGGAGTCTTATTTTTACTCCTAGAAAGGTATTTTTTACTTTATAAATGTTTTTTTCAGTATTATTTGCGATTTTTGTAATGAGCCTAAACTTTTGGCAGTAAAAATGCCCTGATTTCAACTTTATAACGTCAAATTATTAGTAAAATTAATAATTAATAATTAATAATTAATTAATTATTAATTATCATTAATTATTAATTTATTTCTTTAAAACGGTGTAGTGAAGACAATTGAAACTTGGCAGATATTTTCATCTATTCGTATACTAGATGTACAAAAAAATTCAAAATATTGATAGCGCTCCTTCAACATTTTAAAATCAGTGAAAATTAGAATCGTTATATCTCAGCAACCGTTTAGTGGATTTGTTTCTACTTTTTTGTAGCACATCAAGAAGACTAAAAGAACATTCTCACAAATTTTTATCCATTTGGTAGCGCTCTGAAAATAAGTCCGATACAGCCTTAAACTATTCGACCGAATTTTTACGAAAATTATATAAAATAGGGGTAGAATTTTCCAGGGAGTGTTATAGAGTGTACAGTTTTTTGTTACCGATCTTTTTGGAAACCGGTATCCGAAATTTTTTCAATTTTTCGGGAAATAATTGACCGAATCTTAAAGAATTGTATATAAAACGAGTAGAATTTCCCGGGGAGTGCCATAAAGTGGTATGTTTGTATGCTTCCATTTTTAATTCTTCTTTATCTGCCCAGTGTGTAAACTTTTTCGTTACCGATTTTTTCGATCAGATTCTCATTATGTGAAAAATATCGATTATTTCTGCTTAGCATACTGCTTATTATTGCTTATCCATGTTATGATCGCCCCACTACTTCTGTTAAAAGTGTCGGGATTAGCCTGTTTTTAAAAAAGGACTTTGCATATAAGGACATTTATCTTCTACAACTTACCGTGTTTGTCGCTGCTTCCTCCTGATCTAATTTTTTGATTTTTTTTCGAGCTCTATCGGCTAAAAGTCGCTCTCAAAATCAGGGTTGGCAAAAAGGTTTTTTTTATTTTAAACAAAAAACATTGTCTTTTTTTGTTTAAAACAATGTTTTATGTTTTATTTGCGTTTTAAACTAAGGTATAAAAAAAAACATGTTTTAAACAAGCAAAAAAAAACACTTGATAGCTTTGATCTATGCAAGAAGATTTAAAATATGTGCGGAGCATCCATAAGTAATAATGTCATAGCGTTTTTCATTGGCAGAACTAGTGGGCACTCAGTGCACATTAAAGCCGTTGTACACTGATTTAATCTTTGATATTTAAAGTAAAACGCAAATATTTTGATTGTTAAAATATTTTTAATTCTGCTTCTTTTGAAGTAAAAGGTTGCCCTGAGGCAATACAACGTTTTGAACGTTTGTATGCTTCCATTGTTAATTTTTTTTCTCTATCGGCCCAGTGTGTAAACTTTTTCAATCCTAACAAAAGTCGTTTTAATTCGACCCAACTGGCTAAATATTATTCATAAATTGCACAAAATTTATACATACAATTGTATGCAATAGATAGTTATAGAGTGAAAACGATACACAAAATGGTGCTCACGTTCAGTTTCCTCTTTCTCGCGGTGAATTGCTCAGTGCACATCAGTATTGTATCTTTCACGATCCAATCATCGGTGTTTATGTCATCGGAAAGCACGTATCGCTACGGGCGAACTTTGAATTCCGCAGGTGTCTGATGATTAGAAGGCCACCCGTAATGCTGCCATGTCATGTAGTGCTTTTGCGCTTAAAAAAATTTTAATATTAAAAATATTACAATGTTACAATTCAGTCAAAAACACTCGACTCAAGGTTATAAACGGTTAACAGGCTCTAACTGATAAACGTGTTACATGGCTCGACTTTTCGAGAGCGAATGGCCGAAACGGACGCGCAGAGAGACGATCGTCACTTCATCTTCTTCGTTCGCGTTGCGGAAATCGGAAGTGCGTGTTGGAGACAATAACAAACGCTGCTTGTTTACAACGACACGAGTCGCTGCATGATCGATTTATCGACCGCTATGTGAGCTATGTCGATACAATGGCTCTCTCCTCGCGATTTTATACTACGCGGTTATTTCAAACATATATTATAAGAAGTGTCTTATAAAAAAAAGGAGTGATTCCTCTTTACTTCGGAATTAATATTCCTTGCAGTACAGACGGTGCGACCACATGTTCTTCTGGTACAGTCGTTGCTGGCACATTTCCTTGCGGAACAAGCGGTGCGAGATATCCTTGCAGTACAGGCGGAGCGGGCCCATATCTTTGCGGCGCAGTCGTTGTCGGCCCATTTCCTTCCGGTGCAGTCGTTGCCGGCCCATATCCTTGCGGTGCAGTCATTGCCAGCACATAACCTTGCGATACAGACGGTGCGGACACACTTCCTTGCGATGCAAGCCGATTCATTGCAAGCCGGTTGGCTTGCTGACTTTGCTGATGTTGCTTCCGCTTCTCCTTCTGCATAAACCTACGGAAGGCCTGCTTTGTTTGCTAAAAAATTAAAATTATTATTAATATATTTTTTTATAATAACACTTTAATGTTTAAAACATTTAAAACAAGAAACTAATAAACCAAGCTAATAAAAGTAAATAATGATTAGACTAACGTTTCGACCTCGTGGTGCGAACACGTATCCTTGCGATGTAGTTGTCGGCCCATATACTTGCGGTGCAGTCGTTGCCAGCCCATATTCTTGCGGTGCAGGCGGTAGCGGCGCCGTCGCCTTTGCGGGAGGGAGGGAGGGGGGGAGGGAGGGAGGGAGGGAGGAAGGGAGAGAGGGAGAGAGGGATAGATAGATAGATAGATAGATGATTTATTATGCCCGAGCAAAGGCTAAAGGGCAAATGTGATAAAGCATATACAATAAAAAAGGATAAAGAATTTTACTTTATATACCCCAAGGGGCCTTAAAGGGCGTTTTGAAGGGACGTACCCAACCCTAACCTCCAATTCATCCTACTACCTTACTGTTTCCTACTTTCCTACTTTGGACCAACGGTTTAACGTCTCTTCCGAAAGACGGAGCCCAGTTTTCTCCGCATCTGCACGGAGGGGCGCGGTTTTTTCGGAAAAAAACTTTTCCATGATTCATGGCTCTAGTGGATTCGAACCTGGTTCCTCAGATTACGAGTCTGACGCTCTACCACTAGACCACATTGCCGCCCTAGCATATACAATAATTGCAGTATTAAAGCAGTTAACAATCTAGTAGTTACAGGATGAAATACGTTGCTCTCAATCAAGTGGCTACTTCAGGAAGCCATGCAGTCCACAATCACCAGCAGACACAGCAGTCGCAATACAGTATAATATAGCACAAAATTAGTAGACCAATCCGTAGAATTATCATCATACTCGAAGCTATCAATACGGTATAAAGCGACAAAAATCTATAGAACAGTAATAATGATAAGCTTAAACTAACGCACGCGCTATAAAGCAACAAAATTTTGAATAACAATTATAGTGATAAACTTAAGGTTAACGCTCTTATATTATTAACACACCAACAATAACAGTAGAATTGACTTCATACACGAAGCTATGCGGTATAAAGCAACAGAAAGCTATAGAACTGTAATATAAGCTTAAACTAACGCACACGCTATAAAGCAACAAAATTTTGAATAACAATAATAGTAATAAACTTAACGCACTTATATTATTATTAACGCACCAGTAATAACAACTTAAAGCATGCAACCGATGCACTCGCTTGACGTCTGTACTGACTTCAATAAACGGAAAGAACAGCAAGTTGATATATTCAGTCGGTTTCGGATACAAGCAGAAATGATCTAAGAAGACTCTTAAATGATGCGATAGTCGATGCAGAAGTTATGTTATCAGGGAGCAAGTGCCAGAAATACATTGCAGATATATGAAAGGAGTTTCTGTATGTTTCCGTTCGGTACGAAGGAATGTGGAAAGTCTGAGTTGCAACCAGACGTTCGGATCTCCTCAACGATGGATCAGGTTTGTCGAAAAGCTCACGAATGTAGGAGGGTGATCTCATATGGAGAATCCGATATGTCTAGCAGCCCATAAAATACAGCCTCCTATTTTCAACTCGAAGCCATCCCAGTTTCTTTCTGTACGTTATGTGATCATCTCGTCTGAGATCATAGATGAATCTAATGCAGCAGTTGAGCAGTCTCTGCAATCTGGTGTTCAGCTCAGCAGTCATGCCGTGATACACCAGACAGCAGTAATCGATGTGAGGCATTATTAGGGTAACAACAAGCTTTATCCTTAACTCAGTCGAGAGAGAATTTCTATTGAATTTAAGACTGTACAGTGCATGATGAACTTTCTGAGAGATATGGATGACATGCCTCCTCCAAGAAAGGTTGGCTGTAAAGATAACACCAAGGTTTCTCACTTCACTCACAAACGGAATTCGTGTATTATTCACCACTACTGGCTGTAAGAAATTTAGATTAATGGTTCCAATATGAGCTTGACTTTCAAATATAATAATCTTTGACTTGTTAGGATTGAGCTTGAGATCGTTTACCTCGGCATAGTCGAATATGGCCTTAGCATCCCTAGAAATCAATTCAAGACTACGATTGATGTCAGCCGGCGGACACGAGAGATAAGCCTGAACATCATCCGCAAAGAGCATATGAGACGTGTGAAGCAAAACACGGCATATATCATTGATATATACAGAAAATAGTGGGGGACCAAGTACAAAGCCTTGCGGGACTCCAGATGACGTGAACAGCTACTCAAATATGTTACCAAGATCATCCACCACTGCCTGAGACCGTCCAGTCAGGTAAGAGAAAAACCACAGTATGGCTTCATCTGAAAATCCGATCTCTTTCAGCTTTATATAAAGTTGGGGATGTGGGACAGTGTCAAATGCCTTGCTGAAATCAAAGAGTATCATTATAGTCACAAGGCCATCATCAATCGCGCGTTTGATATCGTCGCAGACACGTAAGAGAGCGGACTGAGTGTTGTGACCCGAACGGTAAGCGGACTGTCTAGGATTTAGCAGATCGAACTCATCCAAATACTGTGTAATCTGCAAGGCGACGATTCTTTCAAGGATCTTTGACAATTCAGACAAATTTGCTATCGGCCTCGTGTCAAACGGAGACTGCGGATTTCGAGTTTTGGAATGTGGGCGGATTAGTGCCCGCTTCTATTCCGACGGGAACGTAGAAGTTTCCAACGATCGGTTAAACAATGTCGTAAGCACCAAATAAATAACCGGCCAAGCAATGCGCAGAACATACAACGGAATGCCGTCTGAACCAGACGCATAAGAATGCAGAGGTGCAATCATAATAAGCTTGTATACATCACTTGGTAGTACGGTAGAGAACTTAAACTGTAGGCGTAGTGCTGGTCGAGGAATCAAGGCAATGGCGGCGACAAATTCTGCATATGAGCATGACAGCTGAGCCCTCGAGACTGACGCAAAGTACATATTTAACTGATCTGGTGTAAAGAAGTGCAGTGGAGAGACTTGTGTCTGTTTTACCAGACCAAGTCGTGCAAGTTCTCTCCATAGCTTGGCCGAGTCTGTAATTCTGATAAGTGAATTGTAGTGGAATTCACTTTTAGCACGCCTGATGTCAACATTGAGTCGATTCCTAAAGTGCCTGTAGGTGGCATAGTCAAGCAAACAGTCAGAGCGCTTGGCCTGTTTGTACATCCTGTTTCGGGCGCTAAGACGCGTTTTGAGATCGTCCGAGAGCCACTGCGCCGGCGGCCTCCGCACCGCGATCACACGCGCAGGGGCCAGAGCATCTAGAGCTTCATTAATGGCATCCGACAACGCAACACAGAGACCATCGACACAGTAACCGCCGTCCACATCGGTGATGGCCTGAATGCGCTCAAAGTACCTCGGATAGTTCATGATGGACCTAAGGCCACCATAGAACTCTTCAGCATCAATGTTTTTGAAGTTACGTCTTACAGTAGAACGCTTGGTGTCAAGATCTGTGCCAAGCGAAAGCTTTATTTCTATTAGGTCATGTCCAGCAATAAACGGACTTTCAGATTTGGTTAGCCGTATAATCTTGTCGCCATCATCCACCGCCAAGATATCAAGCCACGAGTCAGCAGCGGCCGTATGGTACGTAGCTCCAGTATTTACAATAATCATTGAGATGCTGGACATCAGGTCGCGCAAGTGGTTGGCCTCAGAATTGGTCGACAAGAGGTTGCAATTCAAGTCACCACCGATGATGATATTCTTGTACAAGTGTGAAGCACTCGTAAGTGTCTCAAAGAATTCATGCAGGAAGAGACCCTTGGGTCTTCTATAGACCGAAGCAAATAATACCGACTCGTTGTTGGGTAAACGAATCTCGAGAATCAAATACTCTGGAGAGTTAAAGTCGACTCTCGGAGAAACCGCTATAATTTTAGCCTTCAATGAATCGTGAACAAAGCAGGCAACGCCTCCGCCCCGTCTACCATCGCGATTATGACGAATCAGGAAATAGCCATCCAAGGCCACAAGTGCATCAGAAACATCAGAGTGCAGCCAAGTTTCAGATATCAAAATTACATGAAAAGGATTAGACGCAAACTGAATTCTGATTAAATCGATATGAGCTCGAAGTGAATTGGCATTGAACTGGGCTACGCAAAACTGAGACGAGTTCGTGAGTAATTTTCTATGATTGGTGGGTGGCGATTTACTGTTATTATGCTCAAGTCAAACCAATTTCGCAAGATCAGCTTCCGAATTTATGTTAATAACAGGCATACCCTCTGAGAGTCTGGCACAAATGCGTCTACCCTTTATCCAGACAAACTTGTATGACTTTTCCTTCGCTACCCTCCTAGTCAATTGCAACAAATCATATGTGGCCTTGGATAGCATTTCGTTTACATGGATGTTACGATTAGAATCATTGCCGCAGACCTCGCTTTGCTTGAGCACTCGCTTCGCACGCATTCTAGATATGACTCTATCCTGGACAGCACTAGAGGTCGGAGTAACCGCAAACGAGCCAGTCTCATGCGCACGCGAAGAACGATCACCATTCACATTCGAAGCTGCTTTCCGGATCATCGGTCTCACGTTCAAAACGTGACACGAGAGATCCTTAATGTCAAGGGCTTCAAACACGTTTTGGACCAGCACGGCCGGTGTGATTTGTAATGCAACTGGCACTTCCGAAATGACGAGCTCGCTGTCAACGTGCTCATCAGCCGTCGGGAACAACTGAGCAGTTTTTAGCTCTCTGAGCTCCACGACCTCACGCTCCAATGCGGAGACCGTTTGCTCAAGCTCAATAATGCGCTTACTATTTTGCGCCGCAATATCCGCGATACGATTAAGATCGTTGAGCTTATCTGTTATTTCTTTGTTGGTGCGCAACTGACTATCTATGAATCCGGCCAGTTTATCACTCAGTCCGTGTAACAACTCATTCGTCGTGGCTTGTGAGCTCGATTGAGTGCGGGAGTCGACAGAAGAGGCCATGTTCCTGAGATAGAAGTCAAATGACTGTGCGCTCTCCTCAGTTCGCGGTGTGAGAGGAGGTATGTCGAGTGACGCTAATAATGATTTGCAGCAAGCATCCGCGTATCTGTTTACTGAATACGCCCTAATAATGCAACCAGGATGAAATATCCTCCTACACTCCCTGCACTCAATCGACTTGTGCGCAATTGACTTGTTACACTTAAGGTGCGATTTCATTGACGCTAGAAACCAGCGGCAGCGTCAAGAAAATGTAGTGGGGGAAGAAGTTTCGTTGAATTTTGCGGTACGCTAAAAAGTTGAGACGGTCTGAACTTCTTCCCCCACTACATTTTCTTGACGCTGCCGCTGGTTTCTAGCGTCAATGAAATCGCACCTTTATAGCGAATTCGGGCGCTTGCACTAGTGTACACTAGTGTACACTGAGTGCAAACGTTTCCAGTGCAACGCATTCGATCAATGCCCTCGGCCGTCTCAGTGCACTGCACTCATCATATTCGGTTACATTGCACTATTATAGTACATACTTTATCGCATATTCGATGAGTGTTGCACTGACCTCGTGTAGCACTGATTTTGTATTCGGACACACAAAATAAACTGAATGAGTGCAAAGTTTATTGCACGGCCAAATTTGTCAGTGCAGTTTGCTATTACAAGCGAAAAGTAACGGGACATTAGAAATAATGAATTCTGATGATGAAATGAAGCGATTTATGTTTCTAAATGAAATTTTCGAAACTAGTAGTAGTGACGATGAGAAAGAAATAAATATTGTCATACGAATTTTAAAAACTGAAGAAAGGCCGAAAATAAAGAAATATATAAATATGTTCGATATCGTGGGGTCGCAATAGGGATCAGGACGGTGGCGGTGAGTCAGCGAGACAAGATTTGGTAATGAAACGATATATTCTTAGTCTAAATTACATATCTTATGTTTGCATTGTCTTAGGCGGCGCCTTGAAGGCGCCTAATCAAAAAATAAGTGCTAACGCACGGTTTTAAAATTCAATGTGGCGGATGGCCTTCTTTGCAAGGGGCTCAGAAGAGACCGAGTTGTTATTGAGGTCGATTTTAGAGCCCGGGGTGCGAGGTGGCTTGTCCGTCGGTTGATCCGGTGGGTCCACTGGCGATGAAGGAGCCAGGAAAGCTCTCCTGAGCACCGTCTGGCACGCTGTGGTTCGCGTCTCCTTGACGCGGATCAGGTGGAGGGCCGGTGGCCGAGAAATGCGACAATCCCGTTTCGGGAGCGTCAGTCCGGCAGGCCTGGTGCGGCGCACCTCCGGGAGCTCCAATGGAATGAGCTTCCACGGACGTATCGCCTGTCCCTTGTCTAACTCCCGTCTCGTTGCCTGCCGCTCCTGCGGCACTGGCTGGTTGGACAGACGAGATTTCCCAAGGGCCGGTGTCTCTTAATGCCGCTCCTGCGACACCGGTTTAGCGGGCTCCGCCTCCTTCGTGTGCCGCTCCTGAGGTACCGGCGGGTAGGAGAGGCGCTTCCTCCGTCTCTGGCTCCGCGTCCTGGTTCGGCACCTCTTCCGTCTGGTCGCTGTTGGAGTGGGGGCACTCCGCGCCTCCGTTTCCACTGTGCCGGGCCCGGAGGGGGCGTCGGACTTGGAGGGGGCCGCGGTCTCCACGGTGGCTCCACAGGAGTGCAATGAGCGGAGGAGAAGTCTCTCGACGCTCGATGATTACTGCGCGGAGGAGATGGAATCTCACTCGACGCGGCAAAAGAGTTAATAATTTCGAGTCTCTCAACGCTTCCTCAAAGCGAGATCGCCGAGTATAGCGGTAGGATTCAATGATGGTTTGTGCGCGGCTCGCCTTAAATTGCTACTCGAACGTACTTTAAACGCGAGTAAGTGTACGTGAGCCGGCGACGCGCCGCGGCGAGCCGCGAAATCTGATAAGCGCGTGTTGGCCGGGCGCGCATTTGTCAGGCGCGCGCGGCACATGTTCGACTTCTCGAACAAAATATTATAAATGAATATTCAGATAAAGAGGTAAATTATGTAATAATAAATATTTTTGAGAGATATATATATATATATAATATATATATATATATGGGTAGACTTCCGAAAACGGCCCCCCTCCGATTTCGATGAAACTTTGTGAAAAGCTTCGTTTTGGGTTAAAATGAAAGCCCTTAAAAGGAATTTTGGCGACTCCTATGATAAAGCCATTTTTTTAGATAAAATGATAAAAAATATAGGAAAATCTTCGTAATTCTACAGGATGTTATAAATTGAATATATACTGTTTGTATTTAATGATTTAATGTTTTTATTATATACTTACAGCAGAATACATAAATAATATGCTTTGTAATATATTACACTTTCCACGCGAACCGAGGTTCACGCACACCCCCCCGTGCTTTCGGGGGAGGTGCGGTAGTCCCGAAATAGTTCACGCATACACTTTCCACGCGAACCGAGGTTCACGCACACCCCCCCCCCCGTGCTTTCGGGGGAGGTGCGGTAGTACCGAAATAGTTCACGCATACACTTTCCACGCGAACCGAGGTTCACGCACACCCCCCTCGTGCTTTCGGGGGAGGTGCGGTAGTCCCGAAATAGTTCACGCATACACTTTCCACGCGAACCGAGGTTCACGCACACCCCCCCCGTGCTTTCGGGGGAGGTGCGGTAGTCCCGAAATAGTTCACGCATACACTTTCCACGCGAACCGAGGTTCACGCACACCCCCCCCGTGCTTTCGGGGGAGGTGCGGTAGTCCCGAAATAGTTCACGCATACACTTTCCACGCGAACCGAGGTTCACGCACACCCCCCCCGTGCTTTCGGGGGAGGTGCGGTAGTCCCGAAATAGTTCACGCATACACTTTCCACGCGAACCGAGGTTCACGCACACCCCCCCGTGCTTTCGGGGGAGGTGCGGTAGTCCCGAAATAGTTCACGCATACACTTTCCACGCGAACCGAGGTTCACGCACACCCCCCCCCCGTGCTTTCGGGGGAGGATAAAAACATAAAGTCATTAAATACAAACAGTATATATTCAATTTATAACATCCTGTAGAATTACGAAGATTTTCCTATATTTTTTATCATTTTATCTAAAAAAATGGCTTTATCATAGGAGTCGCCAAAATTCCTTTTAAGGGCTTTCATTTTGACCCAAAACGAAGCTTTTCACAAAGTTTCATCGAAATCGGAGGGGGGCCGTTTTCGGAAGTTTATCCCTATAATTGTATATAATATTCAGTTTCAGAGAAACTTTCGTTTGCAACGGTATACATACATAAAGTTAAAAGATTTATATGAAAAATCAGATTTTTGCCAAAATACTACAAACGATAATCTCATTATATCAAATGATGCAAAATTGCTGGCATTTTTGTGGTAATAAAATATTATATTCCACAGAAGTATACATAAACACATATAATAAGTACAATAGAGAAATATATATTTATTAAACGTATATATGTACCTACTTATTTATTAGTATTTTTATTAAAGGTTTGCAGGTAACAAAAGTACTATTAGAGATGTAGCAGGCAGATTTGATATGGCAGAATCTACATTTCATGCAGTTTGTGATAATATTATGGATTTTCTAAATAACTTAGCAAAGTCTATAATAAAATTTCCTGACACAATTGAAGAAAAGACAGAGGTTTCGAAACAATTTGAAAATGTAAATAAGAAACAAACACTTCTATGAATTATATATTAAATGCAGTATTTTAAGCAAGATAAACTTGCTAGACTTAAAAGACATACTACTGGACGGTCGATTTCATCTTGAAACAAGATGAAAATTACGAAAGTGAGCAGATTTACTAAATGACAAATAAAATCGTATGAGTATTTAGTGAATTTCCTTACTTTCGTAATTCTTATCTCGTTTCAAGATATATAATGGATCCCCTGTATCCTTGATTTCTTCTAGTTGCAATACATGTTTTAAAAAGATATTTTCCTATTTAATTGTTATTCGTTAAACAGCTAGTAGATAGATGCTCAATGTTTGATTAAAAAATATTCAAGTAGAATTAAAACAAATTAATAATGCTTTCTCAACCACTTTAATATTAAAGGTAATTCGTAGATGTACTTTTACAGATTAATGGTTTTCCTGGAATTCTAGGATGTATCGATGGTACTTACATTATGATACGTACACCTGCTCACAAAATAAAATCCACATACGTAAATCGACATGATATGCCTTCTTTGACGTTGCAAGCAATATGTGATGCGAAGAAGAGATTTCTTGATGTTTTCACAGGGCCACCTAGTAAAATTCATGATGCACGTATTTTCAAATTATCTTTTATAAATACTATGTTGCCAGGTATATGTGGGAATGAATGGCATATATTAAGCGATGCTGCCTATTCTCTTAAAAAATATCTCATTACTCCTTATAGAGATTATGGGAATTTAACAGAAAAGCAATAAAATTTTAATTACAAATTTTTTGTTTGTCGAGTAAAAATTGAAAATGCCTTTGGCTTATTAAAAGCACGATTCAGACAACTGATTAGATTAGACTTTTATACTGTTCAACGTTGCTGTAAATTTATTATAGCTTGTTGTGCATTACATAATTTATGTATTCTTCATAACGATGAACTAGATGATTTATTTGAGGAAGTAGATGAACAGTTTCACAATATTGAGAACAATTTTGAAGAAGGTTGTAGAAATAATGATAGAGCAGATAGAGCTGAAGGTGAAGAAAAGAGAAATTTTTTGTGTCAGATATTACATTAATTTAATTTCAACGTGGAAAAAGAAATTAATCTATACCCAATATATTTAGTAAAAAATTGGATATATATTGAGTATAGATTAAGGGGGTATTCTAGTGTAAAAGGCGCTTTTTTCGGGATTTTTTTACAAGAAACCAGTGAAAATTGTTAATATCAGCTTTTTATGTATATGTTTTACTATCTTTAGAGAACACAAAAAATATTTTTTGGAGCTAAATTAATGAATATAAATATTAATTATACCCTATCGAATACATGGCAAAAAAAAACGGTACACATGATTGCGCCTATTCTGGTTGTCTGAAACAAAAAATCCAAAAAGATTCTTAATTAGTATGAGTTTGGCTATAGCAGAAACTAAAATAAAATTTTTAAATTGAAAATTAAAAAAATGGCGGCACTTTGAAAATTTAGTATGAATTTTTTTATCTTTCGAAGGTTGTCAAAATCGTAAAAAAATTTTTTTTGACTTAATTTTAGTTCCGGCTATAGCGGCACATCTGCTGAGGATGTACGCAAAAGCCGAACTTGATCGGTCAAATAGATCTTGAGATATCGTGTGTACCAGTTCAAAAAACATGGTTTTGAGAAAAACGCGTTTAAAGTTTTGCGCACCGTTTATGAAGGATCTCTACTTACGAAGATTAATCTGCCAGTCCAGGACCATACATATACATATTGATCCGAGAGAGTAGATGTTTTCTCAGAAAGGTTAAGTAGAAACCGTTAGGCCCCTCTTTCAAACTGAAAACCTACGAGACCTGTCGAGACAAGCTATTGCTCGTCTCCCGCTGCGTTCGGCACTGCGCGCTGTAAGCCGCTCCTTTTAAACCGCTACAACTTCGTCAATTTTATGAATTTCACCAAATCCCTTTACAGACATATTTTTCATAACATATACTTTGAGAAAAAATAAAAAAATTTTTTTCGATTTTTTGAAATTTTTACACTAGAATACCCCTTTAATTGTTTGTGCATACAGTTTTTTCTGACATATAATGAGTACTGTGAACACAGTAATATGATAGTACTTATAATAATTTATTTTAACCATAAGTTAAAATTATATATATATCATGTATCTAACATAGTTATTTTCTTGCACAGCATATTTTTACAACTAAATAGTATCTAATGAAAAAACAAAGTTATATTATTAATACAGCATTATATTTAATACTATGCAAATATCCAAATATGCTTAATAATAAAATTTGTCGCAAACTTATTAAAATATATAGTAATATTACCACACATATACAGATATTAAGACAATAATAATAATATAAACATAGCTGTCATGTTTAGAGTTACATACATTTCTATTGCACAGTATGTTCTTAAAAAGTATATAGTAAGAAAATAAAATTGCGTTATCAATACAGAAATACAGCGCACGCACGCAACATATACAAAATACATGTATACATTATACTTTAATATTCTTAAAATTGGTTTTTGTATACAATACATAAACAAATCTGACTTTATATTAAGAATAAAGAAAATTACAATATTTGTATTTAATACCATAACTAAAAAAAATGTATGGTTTTGTCACATGTATTTCTTATTTTAAACATAAATATCTCTCTTTAGATTATATATTACTGTATCTTTATATCTGTTTAGAAATAACATAGAAAACTAATATAGAAAATATCGTTTGATGTGTAATATAATCACATAACATATCTTAGGAATCCTTATGAATATTTTCTTTTTCAAAGAAGCTTTTTAACAGTCTCATTTTCTCTTCATGTCGTTCTTGCTTTTTATTTTCTTTTTCCTTATGAATCTCAACTAGAGTTTCAATTAAACTAGATTTTGTTTTTTTATTTTTTATTATTTTGGATACTTCAGCTTCAGACGAACTTTTGACCTTACTTTTAACATTAACTACAAACTTATTTGCACTTTGTAATACTTTTGGTTCTATACTGTCATCTTTGGAAGCAATCTGTTTAATTTCATTCTCAAAACTTACTTTAACTCTTTTCGATCCGGAAGTCGAATTATTTTTGTCGCTAACACGTTTTCTTCTAAGGATAGTTTTATAACGATTTTCACATTGGATATACGTCTTTTGTATACCTAAAACTACTTCTAAGTCTTTTGCAATTTGTATCCACATTATCTTCTTATTTTTGAATTTCTTCATTGGACCAACTAATTCCAAATAATCGGCATACTTATCCAATAACAATCTTGTGCTTTCATCTGACCATTCGTCAACATTGCTTTTAGTACTTGCATCTAACTCGTCGTTTCCACTACAACTTGTAGATTCTTCTATTCCTCTCTTGCACAAATTAAAGTTATTTTCAGGAATTTCATATCCAGCTTGAAGCAATTCTTTCCTATTCACCATAATTATGCTTGAATCACCTGCAATAATAAAATATATAAAATGTATTGTATATATTATATTCTATATACATTTTATTAAGGGTAGAAATGTATTATAGGTTATACATGTAAAAATATTAAATATAAAGAGTATTACCTGCTTCATTTTCCACTTCGCATAAAACGCCAGACTCATCCTCTATTATTTTACCGTTTGCATCTAATATTAATTTATTTATAGTAACATCCATATTTGCACCAATAATTCAGTTTGCCACTAATGGAATGCTAAACGGTTGCAGTGTTGCATCAAGTGAGTGTTGTACTGAGAAAGTGTCGACCCGGCCTAGTGCTGCACTCGTACAGTTTAGTGCAACATTAGTGTCGACCCGACCTAGTGCTGTACTCGTACAGTTTAGTGCAAAACGGGTTCAGTGCCAGTGCAAATCGACCGAATTCACTATTAGTGCACGTTGGCTGCATGTGTTGTAAGTTTACTTGTTACTTAAACCTAAATGTCACTAGGCACACTGATCATGCAGCAGGCATGAAATACGCAAAGAACACCACATATACACATATACACCACAGCTACAGCTGTGGTTCGATTGGTGTCACACTTCTCTGCCCGTCCAATAGCAGCCGAGTACAGAGAGAGCGGTGAAAGTGGCAACTCATGCACGTGTCCACCAATAGCGATGCGCAGGGATATGAGAAGCAGAAACCATGAGCATGCGCAGCAGAAATTCTCGCCAGATGACAAATCAGACAGATAGAGGTTAGAACAGAAGCAATCTTTACCACGAAATATCCAACATTCAAGTTGCTGGGAAAGAAAGACCTTATATCTATTCTTAACAAGCAACCAGAGACCTGCTCAAACCTGCAACAAAACCGCCCGGAGGCAACTTACAGCAGAAATGGTGTTCCACAAATATCAGAGCAAGGAAACAGCGTGACACAAGTAATACTCACGAGAGAGAGAGCGAGGGAGCAGGGAGAGAGGGAGAGAGGGAGGGAGAGAGGGAAAGAGGGAGAGAGGGAGAGAGAGGGGAGAGGAGAGAGAGAGGAGGATGAGGAGAGAGGAGAGAGAGAGAGAGAGGGAAGAGAGAGAGAGGAGAGGAGAGAGAGAGAGAGAGGAGAGAGAGAGAGAGAAGAGAGGAGAGAGAGAGAGAGAGAGAGAGAGAGAGAGAGAGAGGAGAGAGAGAGGAGAATTTATTATGCCCAAGCAAAGGCTAAAGGGCAAAAAGTAACATACAATTACAATACTGAAGCAAATACAGCAATTTAACAGTTGCAAGATGAGGTGCAAGTGCTCTCAAACAATATTGAAGTTGATTGTCACTTCAAGCAGTACGATCGGCACCGTACGGTATGACATTTCATAAAATTAACAAATTGATAGATATAACATTATTCACAGAAATATACAATACAACATAAAGCAACACGAATCTATGGAACAGTAGATATAAACAACTTAAAACTACCGCACTTATAGACTAACGCACTACAAAACTAACGTACTTAAAGCTAGCCGATACAGCTAACTTGTACACTCATGTACAAATAACGTACATGGTCACTCAACCACTCGACGCATGTATTACAGAATAACGGTAATATATAATAAGCAACGATACAGAATAACGGTAATATAATAAGCAACGATATATACATAATGCTTTATATCACATTTTGCTCTCAATCTGATTCACTACAGTGCACAACATTACGGCGATTATAACTTTACTCAGACTCGAGTTCCGATGCCAGAAAGACCGTAGAAGGCTTTTAAAAGATATAAGAGAAGATGCAGATGTAACGCTAGGCGGGAGAAATTGCCAAAAATAAATAGACGAGATATGGAATGAGTTTCTATATGTGACTGTTCTATGAGCAGGCAGACTAAATGTTTGAGAAGAAGTGGCATGCCGTTCGGACCTCCTGAGTGATGGGTCAGGCAAAGTAAAAAGATCATGTAAATATAATGGGGAGCGCATGTGAATGATTCTATACATCATGCAGCCGAGGAAGTAAAGCCTTCTGTTCTCAACTCGGAGCCAGCCTAGTCTCCGCCTATACGGAGTATAATATGTACGTCACGCCTGAGATTGAAAATGAATCGTATACTGCAATTTACCAGCCTCTGAAGTTTTAAATTGAGCTTACTGGTTAGGCTATGATATACCAAACAGCAGTAATCGATATGAGGCAAGACCAAGGTGACGACGAGCTTTACTCTCAATGCAGTAGAAAGACTATTTTTATTGAACTTGATTTTATATAACGCATTATGAGCTTTGCGTGAGACAAGCAAAATGTGCTTCTTCCAAGAAAGATCAGATGTGAAGATCACCTCCAAATTCCTCACCTCAGTCACGAAAGGCAAGGGCACATTGTCTACAATGACAGGCGGTAGAGTGTCGAGGTTGATATTGCTGACATATGCCCTGCTCCCAAATATCATGACGTTGGATTTAGACGGATTAAGTTTGAGACCGTTTGAGCGAGCGTAATCAAAGATAGCGTTAGGATCTTTGGTGATTAGTTCGATACCTTGAAGAATGCAAGCCGGTGGACATCTGTAATAAATCCGAATGTCGTCCGCAAACATCATATGATCCGAGTAGCGCAAGACACGACCTATGTCGTTTACGTAGAGGGAGAACAAATGAGGGCTCAACACAGAGCCCTGAGGTACGCCACCCAGCGTAAAGAGCCAGCTGGAGAGTTCGCCAGTCTCCTCCACCACAGCCTGAGACCTTCCCGTCAGATATGAGAAGATCCATGCCAGCGCAGCATCCGAGAAGCCCAACACTTTCAGCTTCATGAGAAGTCGAAGATGCGGAACCATGTCAAAAGCCTTGCTGAAATCAAACAGCACCATGATTGTGATCAACCCCTCGTCGATACTCTTCTTTATGTCATCACAGACTCGCAAGAGAGCAGCCTGGGTGTTGTGACCAGGTCGGTATGCAGACTGTCTGGGATTTAAGAGATTTTGATCCTCAAGATATTGTATAATCTGCGAGGCTGCAATCTTCTCAAGGATCTTCGACAGCTCAGGCAGGTTGGCTATTGGTCTCGCGTCAGACGGAAACGATGGAATGCGGACTTTAGAGAGAGGGCAAATCAGAGCACGCCTTCACTCACGAGGGGACCTTCAGGCTAACGGATTTTTGTTTTTTTTTGTACTTACTGTACTTGAGGGTCATCACCCGGACATCAATTTCCCAAAGTATTAAGGCGCGCTTTTCAGAAAAACTCGAGAAAATCGACTTTGAAGAATTCCGAGCGCGTTATATGTACATAGAATTTTAATTTTAATGTAAAATTTATCAAATCATATTTAATCATGGTTTTCAATAAAAAACTTACATTTTCTTATTTTGAATTGCCACTCGCTTGAAACATCGTACTTTATATTCAAGTAATTTTGAAATCGAATATTTATAATAAATTAAAATTTTGGTACAAAAATGAAAACGTCAGGTAGGAAATAAAATACTTTTATATTTTTGAAAATTACGAGAAAATACAGCGCAAAAATGATATTAATAAAAATATTGTTTAATTTTTAAAAGTGAATTATATGATATGAAATATATAGTATAAAACATATTGTATACAGTCGTTTTACAGTAAAACGACTGTATACAATATATTTTATACTTATGATAAATTAAAATTTTGATACAAAAATGAAAAACGTCAAGTAGGAAATAAAATACTTTTATATTTTTGAAAATTACGAGAAAATACAGCGCAAAAATAATATTAATAAAAATATTGTTTAATAATTAAAAATTAATAATTAATAATTAAAAATTAAACAATATTTTTATTAATATCATTTTTGCGCTGTATTTTCTCGTAATTTTCAAAAATATAAAAGTATTTTATTTCCTACCTGACGTTTTCATTTTTGTACCAAAATTTTAATTTATTATAAGTATTTGATTTCAAAATTACTTGAATATAAAGTACGATGTTTCAAGCGAGTGGCAATTCAAAATAAGAAGATGTAAGTTTTTTATTGAAAACCATGTGATAACGAGTGAGTACTGAGTGAGAGAGACAGAGAGCAGAGCGTACGTTGGCAGTGGCCAATAAGAGAGCGTAATGGCGAGAGCCAATGAGCGAGCGAGCGTGATGGTGTGAGTGAGAGCGAGAGAGAGAAGTTGCGAGGGTGAGCAGTGAGACACGGGAGCTCGAGCGAGACGGTTGAGCGTAGGGCGGAGGCCAAGATACCGAGCGTGAGCGTACGATAGCGAGAACCCCCTGTGTAATTGATCAGATTATTAAAGCCTATTATTATACTACCCGAGAGTATCTTATTCCACGAGCCGCGACGACATCTTGAGCACTGAGAGTGAAGAGATCGTGTCTGGGCGAATCGACCAACCAGCCCGTTTAGACAGACAGAGATTATCGAGAGCATATCGTTATCATTCAGAAGTGGGATATTCTCGGGAAAACTGGTGTTGAGATTAGCAGAGATGTCTTCGGATTCCGAACAGGACGACCCCTTGGACAATACGATACGACAAATACATCCCGATGCTAGAAGATCGCCACGAGACCAAGATGGCGACGATGAACGTGGAAAAGCGCGGGAAGACCGCAGTGTTGGCGGGAACTTTCCGGAAACGGCGGGAGGAAGTGCGCGACAATCGTACACGAGCGAAGCGTCCGGCGAGTATGAGGACCTGATATCGGTAGACGAGACCGGCAATATCGACGGAGCGATGGGTGCAGCGGTGTTACCAACGAATATACCGACACGTTCGACATTGGATGATGTGCTGCGTGCGGCGGGGCGTGAAGGAGAGTCTACTGAGGCCTTGTTGATCAGGTTATTAACGCGCACACTTTTAAATGAACAAGCGCGAAATGAAGTGCCGCGAAATGAAGTGCCGCGTAACCAAGTACCGCTATATCATGTGATACCTGACTTGAGCAAAAACATCGAGAATTTCACGGGCGATGGTAAAGGTATACAACCGATAAACTGGTTAAACAATATCGAAAGCATGCAGAAGATTCATCAGTGGCCGGAGAATTTCGCGTTAGAGACGGCACGCATGCATCTACGAGGCGGTGCACGCGATTGGTATCGCGCACGCGCATCAACGTTAGTGAGTTGGGAAGCTTTTAAGATAGCGTTCAAGAATACGTTCGTGGTGCCCGAAAGTACATCGGATCGATGGCAGAAAATGATAGACAGAGTGCAACAAAAGGACGAGTCGTTAAGTGCGTATTTTCATGCCAAAACAAAGCTGTGCATGGACTTGAAGCTCGATTTCCGCGATATTAAGGAACAAGTGCTTGATGGGCTGTGGTCGAAGGAGTTGTGTATATCCTTGATGGCGCGTAACCATCATTCGTTGGACGACCTGTTGCATGACATTATGGCAAACGAGCGAGTGTTAACACAACGTGCTACGAGATTGCGGTCCAAAAAGGATCAAGTGAAACCAAAGAGCCAGGGACAACCCTCTGTGACGTCAGCGAGCACGAGCAAGGACAGCAAACCCAAGGATACCGCTAATCCAGATAAACGTCCACCCGTAACCAACGAAGAGGGTCAGCCGAAGTGCTACAATTGTAAAGTCTTTGGACACATTGCACGTGATTGCCCAGAAGAGCCGCGCGAGTTGTTGTGTAAATTGTGCAAGAAGAAGGGTCACACACAGCGTCACTGTCCAGATGCGAAACCGACGACTAAGGCGGAAGTGAACATAATTGATGAGAAGAACACGAACACGATTAGTAAATATGTGAAATTAGTGCGACTTAACGGACGACAAGTGAAGGCATTGATCGATCCCGGTAGTTCGGACTGTACTGTCAAAGCAACGCTAGTGTTAAGCGAAGGATTCGAGGTAATACCAACACGATCCGAGTTGAAGGGTTTCGGACCAGCGCATTTTGTAGTAACATCTCCGGGTATTGTGAAAGCCGAGATAGACGTGGACGGCGTGATTGTACCAGACATATTAGTGCGAATAGTGCCTGACGATACGCAGAGTTTCGACGCGATAATCGGTCGATCATTTACGGAACAACCATATGTCGAATACCGTAAAAGCGGAGACGAACTGATTTTCTCCAAGCGGGAAGATTCGTATTTATCTGTTGTAGAGCCGAGTGAGACTGCGGAGGAAGTGTCGATCGTCACAGCGCAAACTGATGTCAGTGTGCCACCAACATCCGTCCAGATCATTGACACGGTGTCGGTCAACGATCATTATGAAGTTGCCGTGCTGAACATGGAAGCCGAGCAGCTGACTGTGAACAAGGGAGAGTGCATCGAGCGAGGCGAGATTATACGTGTGCCTATGATACCGAAGCGAACGCTGGAGATGGTTAGCAGTAGGCCTATCACACGAGAAGATTTGGATATCGGCGAGGACCAACCAGAGTGCGTGATTAAGGAGTTAGTCGAACTGTTGAACAATTATCGCGATTGTGTGGCAATTGACTTATCCGAGTTGGGCAAGGCGACAGATATCGAAATGGACATTAAAGAATTGCCGAATAGTAAACCGGTTGCGTCTAAACCATATCGAGCAAGTAAATTCGAACGAGTAGAAATGCAACGAATAATTCAAGAGTGGCGTGACGCGGGTATAGTGCGTGATACAAACTCCCCTTATGCGAGCCCAGTATTGTTAGTTCGTAAGAAAAACGGAGAGGCACGTCTAGTTGTAGATTTTTGTAAGCTTAACAGACAAACACTTCGAGTTCCTTTTCCCTTACCTAATGTAGACGATCATCTAGTCGAGATTGAGGACTGTGATTTATTCATTACGTTAGATTTAGCACACGGGTATTTGCAAATTCCGTTATCCGAGGAAGCGATGCCAAAGACTGCGTTTATTACTCCTGATGAAACGGGGGAATTCACTCGAATGATTTTCGGATTGTTGAACGGGCCATTTTACTTTTCGAAGAAAATGAAGAAGACATTGGGACCACTTCGTGTACGGCGGGTATTATTTTATTTAGACGATGTGTTCATACCGGGACGTAGTTGGCCCGATTTGCGCGAGAGATTAATATTAACGTTAGAAGCATTGCGTAAAGCAGGTTTGACTTTGAAGTTATGTAAGTGTAAATTTTTACACAAACGAGTTAGTTATTTAGGCTTCGAAATTTCGGGCGAAGGTATCGAGCCGGGAGAATCAAAAGCGAAAGCGATTATCGAATATCCGACCCCAGAAAACGCACATGAGGTACGAAGATTCATAGGCATGGCCAGTTTCTTTAGACGATTTATACCAAAGTTCGCACAGATAGCCGCGCCATTACACAAGTTATTAAGTAAGGAAGCAAAGTTCACATGGGGCGAATCAGAGCAATACGCGTTTGAGGAACTTAAAGAGAGCTTAACTAAGAAACCAATTTTGCAACCATTTAAGTCAGATCGTAAAACGGAATTGCACACAGATGCGAGTGCATTAGGATTAGCTGCGATGTTATTTCAACGCGACGAACAAAATCGTTTACGCCTAGTTTACGCGATTAGTAGACGAACAAGTGAACCTGAGAAAAACTACCATTCGAGTAAGTTAGAACTTTTGGCGATTGTTTGGGCGGTCACACGGTTGAGGCCGATGTTAATTAACATACCGTTTACGATAATTACTGATTGTCAAGCGTTATTGTACTTAAGTACGCAGAAAACTGTGAATCCCCAGATAGTACGTTGGAATAATACATTGAGTGAGTATAACTATAATATTGAGCATAGGCCGGGTACGAAACTTGCGCATGTAGATGCGTTAAGTCGAGCACCAGTGAGTGAGAGCAATCATTTGGATGAGTGTGGAGTTTTCACGATGGTAAATGAGTATGACGAGATTGCGATTAACCAGAGTTGTGATGAGTTATTGAAACGTAAGAGTGCAATACTTAAGAAAGCTGTGAATGATAGAAATAAGCATGAGTTAAGTGAAATAGAAGGATACGAGTTAGTGAATGGTATTGTATACAAGCGTCGAGGAGAACGTTTACTTTTCGTTGTACCGCGAGCAATGAGGAAAGGATTAGCCGTGCGTTTCCATGATATGAGAGGTCACCCAGGATTGGATCGATCGATAGCATTGTTAACTGAGTATTATTATTTTCCGGGCGTGCGAAGATATCTGCGACAACATATAGGGGCCTGCATACAGTGTGCGTTAACGAAAGTTAAAACAGGCCGACAGAGCGGTTTGTTACATCCAATACCTCCGGGCGAGCGACCTTTTGCGGTGATTCATGTCGATCACACGGGACCTTTTGTAACGTCTAAGAAAGGTAATAAGTATATTCTAGCAATTATTGATAACTTAACAAAATATGTGATACTACATCCGGCGAAGGATACTAAGACTAGTGGAGTAATACGTGCATTAGAAAAGTTAGTACAAGACTTTGGAGCGCCGCGTAAGATCATATCCGATCGGGGAACATGTTTCGTTGCGGATCGTTTCACCGAGTTCTGTAAGACACACGGAATACACCACACTTTGAACTCACCGCGACATCCACAAGCTAACGGGCAAATCGAGAGGGTGAATTTCACTCTAATTCCAATACTACAAGCGAGTCTACGAGATGACGAAGGACGAGATTGGGACGTTCGACTGCCAGAGGTCCAATGTCATCTGAATGATGCCCCAAATGCAACGACGGGAAAGAGCCCCTTCGAGTTACTCTACGGCTACCAAGCACGAAGAAAGGAGGGAGAACTTCGAAAAATTACTGACGAGAGTACGTCGTATAGGTCACCAGTAGAGCTGCAGCGGGCGGCACGAGATAAAATCATTAGTGAGCAACAGAAGATGAAAGAGCATTATGATCGAAACCGGGCGAAAAGCATCCGCTTTAACGTGGGAGATATAGTTTACATGCGAGTAGCGCCGATCGCCACCGGCGAGAGCACGAAGTTACAGCGAAAATATTCGAGGACCGTTGTTAGTCACACAAGTGCTTCATGAGGACACCTACAAAGTAGCTGACCTGCGTCAAGACGAGCCAGGACGACGGTATGCCTCTACCGCACACGCGAGCCAATTAAAGATATGGCGACCGCAGGATGACGAAGAGTCGGATGAAGACGACGTGGAGTCCCTGTTGGAAGCAACGACGGAAGACAGTAAACTAGATCGTGAGGATGAGGAGTTCGTGAGAGTCCCAAGTGAAAATCAGCAGGACAAAGAAGAGAGCGCAGAGAGCCCACAACCGAGACGTTCGACCAGGGTGAGACGCCAACCAGCGCATTTGCGAGATTTTGCTACAACATTACCCGAGGACGAGTAATAAGCAGAATGGCCGAGTGATAACGAGTGAGTACTGAGTGAGAGAGACAGAGAGCAGAGCGTACGTTGGCAGTGGCCAATAAGAGAGCGTAATGGCGAGAGCCAATGAGCGAGCGAGCGTGATGGTGTGAGTGAGAGCGAGAGAGAGAAGTTGCGAGGGTGAGCAGTGAGACACGGGAGCTCGAGCGAGACGGTTGAGCGTAGGGCGGAGGCCAAGATACCGAGCGTGAGCGTACGATAGCGAGAACCCCCTGTGTAATTGATCAGATTATTAAATCCTATTATTATACTACCCGAGAGTATCTTATTCCACGAGCCGCGACGACATCCTGAGCACTGAGAGTGAAGAGATCGTGTCTGGGCGAATCGACCAACCAGCCCGTTTAGACAGACAGAGATTATCGAGAGCATATCGTTATCACATGATTAAATATAATTTGATAAATTTTACATTAAAATTAAAATCCTATGTACATATAACGCGCTCGGAATTCTTCAAAGTCGATTTTCTCGAGTTTTTCTGAAAAGCGCGCCTTAATACTTTGGGAAATTGATGTCCGGGTGATGACCCTCAAGTACAGTAAGTACAAAAAAAAACAAAAATCCGTTAGCCTGAAGGTCCCCTTGTCAGACGGAAAAGAGGATGTCTCCAGTGATCTATTAAACAACTCCACGAGCAATGAGCCCATGATTAACCAAGCAACACGCAGAACGAACACAGGAATACTATCTGAGCCCGACGCAAAAGAGTGAAGGGGTCCATTTGCCAAGAGTTTAAGGACATTACTAGGCGTAACAGTGGAAAAATTGAACTCCGGACGCTGGGACGGTCCAACAATCCGGGCCATAGCCGAGACGAAGTCCACACGAGTGCACGGCAATTGAGCATCATATACGGAAACAAAGTATGTGTTCAGCTGGTCAGAAGTAAAGAAGTGCAGAGGAGAAACTAAAGTCGATTTGATCAGTCCGAGACGCGCTAGTTCTCTCCATAGCTTATTTTAATCGGTGATCTTTATTAAGGAGTTGAACAGGAACTCGCTTTTTGCTCGCTTAATATCCGTATTTAGCCGATTTCTAAAGAGCCTATAGGTGGCATAGAGATTGATTGATTGATTGATATGTATTTATGCCCAAGCAAGGTTAAAGGGCAATATGATTGTTACCGCTAACATAACAGACGCAGCTTATAATATAACTTAACTTACAGGTAACATAGCGCAACTTAAAACTAAAACCTTAAAACTAAAGAAAAGAAAACTAAAGAAAAGAAAATCATAGACAAAAATTAACCCATAGACAAGACCTAACACGCAAATTCAGACGAAACCAAATAGGCTCGAAGAAGACTTTTAAAGGATGGAAACGAAGACGCCGATGTAATATGAACCGGAAGAGATTGCCAAAAGTAAACACCCGAAAGATGGAAGGAATTTCTATATGTAACGGTCCTATGTGCAGGAATATGAAAGGCATGAGAAGAAGTGACCAGACGATCAGATCTTCTAAGCGATGGATCCAGAGTAGTGAAAAGTTCCCGCAAATACGCAGGCGAATCCATATAGACTAACCTATACATTTGGCAGCCCATGAAATACAGCCTTCTGTTCTCGACCGAAGCCACCCCAGACGACGTCTAAACGGAGTTATGTGCTCATTTCGCCGCAAGTTATAGATAAATCTGACACAGCAATTAACCAGCTTCTGTAATTTATTATTTAGTTCACTACTCTAGTCATGATAAACCAGGCAGCAATAATCAATATGGGGTAGAACTAGAGTCATAACGAGCTTAATTCTTAACTCAGTTGAGACAGAATTCTTATTGAATTTTAGCTTATATAACGCTCCATGAACCTTCTGCGAAATATATAAAATGTGTTTTCTCCACGAGAGATTAGACTCAAAAAAGACTCCCAAGTTCTTAACTTCACTCACATATGGTAAGGGCGTGTCATTGACAATTATAGGTGGCAGATGGTTAAGGTTCAAATTGCTGACATTTGTTCTACTGCCAAATATGATAATCCTGGATTTAGCAGGATTCAGATTTAAGCCAGTCGCCCTTGCATAGTCAAAAATGGCGCTGGAGATCAAGTTAAGATTATGAAGAAGATCTACAAGTTGACATGAGCGATAAATCTGGACGTCGTCAGCAAATATCATATGTTCAGAGTAGTTCAAGACTTTGCCAATGTCATTAATATATAGAGAGAATAAAGGTGGACAAAGGACAGAGTCCTGAGGCACTCCACAAAGCATTGACAGCCAAGACGAAAAATTACCCAAATCATCAACCACAGCCTGAGAGCGACCAGTAAGGTAAGAATAAATCCATAAAAGAACAGGATCAGAGAAACCTAGTTCTTTGAGTTTGATTAAGAGTTTAAGATGCGGGACTGTATCGAACGCCTTACTGAAATCAAACAGAATCATAATCAGTACTAATCCACTGTCAATCGCTCTCTTAATGTCGTCACTGACACGAAAAAGTGCAGACTGAGTGTTGTGACTCGGGCAATACGCAGACTGTCTAGGATTAATGAGGTCATATTTGTTTAAATAATCAGAGATTTGAGAGGCAACAATTCTTTCAAGCAACTTGGACAGTTCAGGCAGATTGGCAATTGGCCTCGTGTCAGACGGAGACAGAGGTTACGAATCTTGGAGAGAAGGCGGATAAGCGCCCGCTTCTATTCCGATTGAGACGGAAACAAAGAAGCCTCCAATGAGCGGTTAAATAAAGCCGTCAGACACGATGATATTACAGGCCATGCAATACGTAAAATATACAGTGGTATGCCATCAGATCCAGACGCATAAGAATGTAAAGGTTGCGCAGAAATAAACTTAAAGACTATGTCAGGTGTAATGGCAGAAAAAGCGAACTCAGGACGTTGAGAAGGACGAGCAATTCGATCGATGGTAGAAATAAAGTCGTCGTATAAGCAAGGTAACTGAGCAGTAGACACTGATACATAAAATGCATTTAAATGATTAGGTGTAAAAAAATGTAACGGAGAAACTAAAGTTGATTTAACAAGACCAAGTGAAGCTAGTTCTTTCCAAAGTTTGGTGGGATCAGTAATATTTTTGAGAGTATTGAATTGAAATTCACCTTTGGCTCGCTTGATATCAATATTCAGTTGATTACGAAAAAGTTTGTAGATGGTATAGTCAAGCAAACTATTGGAACGTTTTGCCTGCTTGAATAGCTGGTTACGAGTACGGATACGGGTCATAATTTCTTCGGTAAGCCATCGCACAGGAGGCCTCTTAATCACTATCATACGACTGGGAGCGAATGTATTAAGTGCCTCCAGCAAGTTGCCCGATAGAACTTCACAGAACTTGTCAACATCAGTATCAGATACCTCATCCAACGCCGCACGCACCACACCAGCGATGGATACTAGATATTCTGAAAATTCAGAACAATCAATACCTCTAAAATTTCGCCGAAAAATAGAACGCTGGGATATTGGATCAGAGTTAAGTGACATAGACAATTCAATAAGATCATGACCCGCTATAAAATGACTCTGAAATTTAGTGAATGACTACACTTTGTCAACATCATCCACGACTAAAACGTCAAGCCATGAATCTGAGGTTGCTGTGTGATAAGTAGGTTCAGAGTTGACGATATGTAGTGACAAGCTAGACATAATTTCACGCAAATAATTCGATTCATAGTTAGTTGACGACAAATTGCAGTTTAGATCACCGCCGATAATAATATTTTTATACAGGTGAGAGTAACTAGTCAGTGACTCAACAAAATCATGCAAAAGTAGGCCCTTAGGTCTTCTATAAATAGATGCAAATAAAACTGATTCACCTTCAGGTAGACGTACTTCAAGAATAAGATATTCGAGTGCATTATCACAGGCATTATTGGAGGTAGCAATAACACAGGCACACAAAAAATAAAAAGTACCTTGGCCGAGATACTACACTAGTGTATTCCCATGTACATTGACCCGCTGAATCCGAATCCGAAGTCAGAATTGTCAGATTGGCTAAAATTTATGAGATTATCTCAAAAAACATACTTTTTTAGTACATTTTCAGCCGTAATGAAAAAGCGCGAGCTAGCTTCAAAATTCTGACCGTGGATTCGGATTCAAAAGCTTGAATTACATAACAATTGACTAGATTTTTTAATAAAAAAAATGGCAGATTCTATATGGCGGACCCAATATGGCGGATGTTTCTTCAAATTGATCCGATTTGCTTGAAATTTGGTACTCGAGGGTTTTGGTGGTCTCTGACTATGAATCTGATGTCAGTTTTCCAAAATTCAAAATGGCAGATCCAGTATACCCGATAAGTTTTTGAAAATTGACCAGATTCGCCTAAAATTTGTTACTCGAGGGTTTTCGGGGTCGCTGAATACGAATCTGACGTTAGATCATGACATAATCACATTGAAAATGCAGTTTGTGGCCGCTTGCCACTTTCGCTGGGGCGTCGCGTGCCCTTCGCAGAGGAGATGCCGTAGCGTGAGAAGGATCGTCGAGTGAGCTGAGAGACAGATGTATATAATAAATAGGTCGTTTATTCAATAGTCCTATAATACAGATGTTGGTGCGTCAGTGTGCTGAAGAAGGCCCTGAGAAGGGCCGTGGAGGCGGCCCTGAAAAGGGCCGTTTGGGTTCTTCTTGTGGTGTGGCCCTGAGAAGGGCCGGTTGGTTTCTTCCTCTCCTAGTCTCGGAGTCGCTCACGCCAGATGATGCTCGGCTGCGTCTTGGTCTTTCGGAAGGAGCTGTACTTCCGCCAAGCCGGCGGTGTCCCCGGTGGAGTGAGGGACTGCTCTGGTTCCTCGGTCTGAGTAGACTCTGATGATCGTGCTGGAGGCTCGTCTGTCTGCGTCCCTTGTGAGGATGTGACCTCCCACTCCGGGTCGGTCTGTATCTCCTGAGTGTCGCGTGGAGGCTGGTGTTGCACGCCTCGGTGCACACGCGCCGGAGGGATGGTCTGCGTTCCCTGGTGTACCTGCTCGGTAGGAGACGGCGGCAGAGGCGACAGGAGTGGAGGCACCGTCCACGACAGTCGAGGAGACGTGTAGCGCCGGACTCTTACGTCCCACGTTGAGATGAGAGTGCGTGGAGGACGAGTCAGTCGCACCGGCGAGAGCTGGAGCGGGACGAGCTTCCACGGTTGGCCTGGACGGTAGTCCAGGAGCCGCTGAGGTTGTCTCGGTAGCGGCAGGTGAAGTGGCGCAGCTCGTCTCGGTGGTGGCCGTAGCTTCGGCGGCGGCAAGGTGACGGCGAGATCGGTTATCAAAAGACTTCTCCTGGTCTTGGCTGTGAGCCTGAGAGCAGTCGAAAGCTGCCTAGGCCGTCGTTGTGTGGCCTTTTATTCTTCCCTGTCGGGAAATGAAACGCGAGAAAGTCTGCCACCTGTTGGCGGCACTCTCGTCTAGCTTCGCGGGCCGTAGTCTGGCCCACGCGCTGGGCGCGTGATCGGTTGGCGCGCGCGCGGCGCGTGTACCGTTTCGATTGTGCGGTCGGAAGACCGCCACACAGTTTTTCCCACATGACTCTGAGAAAGTACAAATCTTATATATATTTTTGACGTCCAAGATCACAATAGAATCAAAGTATATTCATGACTTGATCCTTCTGCAACCTGGGTACCTCCACGTGGTGACGGTGGGCAACGGCTTTATTCCGGCGAAATTCCTGGGTTAGATACTTGACGCCGTCATGGCAGAGGGTAACAACCTTTTAACGATGCAGGGTGTCGGAAACCCAGTATCGGCGACTGGTCAAGATGGCTTCCAGGAAGGCAGATCGACTGTGGATGTGATCTTACGCATTCCTGGAGGCCGCAATGGAGGCCGACAGGATGGTGTTGGGCGTTAGCTTTGATGTAGCTAACGCCTTTAACTCCCTGCCGTGGCCAGTGATAAAGAGGGTGCTAAATCACCACGGCGTCCCTCCTTATCTAAGAGCAGTCATACATGACTACCTCTGGGACAGGAGGCTCTTGTACACCGACCGCGATGGTGTAGTAAGGGTCGGGTTGGTCGTGCGGGGGGCTCCACAGGGGTCAGTACTTGGCCCACTTCTGTGGAACCTGAAGTATGACTACCTCCTTCGGATCGCCCTCCTCCCGGGATGTTGGCTAAACGGCTTTGCCGATGATACATTCCTGGGAGTCGAGGGTGATACTTGGGATGAGGCCCGAGCAAAGGCGAATGTCGCAGTGAGGACAGTGGTGGCTACGATGCGCAAGTTGGGCCTTAGGGTGGCCCCCCAGAAGACGCAGGCTGTGTTTTTCTACGACAAGTCTGCGGGGAAGCCGCCCGTGGCCCATATAGAAGTGGAAGGAACCCGTATCTCTGTGGGGGCCAACATGAAAGTGCTGGGCCTCTGGTTGGATGGCTCCTGGGGTTTCGGTGAGCACTTTGCTTGCCTAACTCCCAGGGCAAAAGGTTTGGCAAATAGCCTGGCAAGGCTGATGCCTAACCTGATAGGAGCGAGCGGTCGTGCTCGCCGACTATACGCCACAACCGTGCAGGCCGTGATACTTTACGGCGCCCCAGTTTGGGCGCCGGCTGCGGAAGGGTTACGCGTGATTCAGATAAAGCTGCGTCAAGTTCAGTGTGTGTGTGAGTGACGTAATCAGACCAATCGCAGGTATTAGGTTGAAAACCCTAAAAAGGCGAAATTTCTGGGTTTGATACGTATCTATAACGCCGGAATAAATCCACCGTCACCACGTGGAGGTACCCAGGTTGCAGAAGGATCAAGTCATGGATATACTTTGATTCTATTGTGGTCTTGGACGTCAAATATATATATAAGATTTGTACTTTCTCAGAGTCATGTAGGAAAAACTGCATTTTCAGTGTGATTATGTTATGATCTGACGTCAGATTCGTATTCAGCGACCCCGAAAACCCTCGAGTAACAAATTTTAGGCGAATCTGGTCAATTTTTAAAAACTCATCGGGTATACTGAATCTGACATTTTGAATTTGGGAAAACTGACATCAGATTCGTACTCAGCGACCACCAAAATCCCAGAGTACCAAGTTTCAAGCGAATCGGATCAATTTAAAGAAACATCCGCCATATTGGGTCCGCCATATTGGATCTGCCATTTTTTTTATTAAAAAATTTAGTCAATTGTTATGTAATTCAAGCTTTTGAATCCGAATCCACGGTCAGAATTTCGAAGCTAGCTCGCGCTTTTTCATTACGGCTGAAAATGTACTAAAAAAGTATGTTTTTTGAGATTATCTCATAAATTTTAGCCAATCTGACAATTCTGACTTCGGATTCGGATTCAGAGGGTCAAAGTACATGGGAATACACTAGTGTAGTGTCTCGGCCAAGACACTTTTTATTTTTTGTGTGCCTATGTAATTTTTACTTTAAGCGATTGATGCACATAACATGCTACCCCTCCGCCAATCCGTCCCACTCTATCATGACGAATCAGAAAATAATCATCTAAGGCCACTAGTTGATCTGATACATTCTTGTTGAGCCACGTTTCCGAAATAGTGATAATATGATAAAAACTGGTGCTTAAGTGTAAACGTATGAATTCTATATGTGCGCGAATAGAATTCGCGTTAAATTGAGCTACATAAAACTGAAATGACCTCCGATTAGAATTATTAGAAATTACTGTGTCAGGTCTGACAGGTCAAATAAGTTTATCAAAATTAATAAGGAGGGTATCGGCCAATAACGAGCGAAAACAAATTAGTTGGAATTATCGATTTTTTCAAATGTATTGTCAACAATGTTGAAGGAACGTTTCGGCACACCGTGCCTTCTTCAGCCTCATAATATACATTAAAATAAACGCTTCAGACTATTTTTACAATCAAAAAATACCTTAGATATTATGAAGTCGCACGAAATTTATAACTACGTATGGATTTAACCAATGAATCTCAATGCCGTTGACAGCCTGAGTTATCTCGGTGCGCATTTGCTTGAAAATCTTCATTTTAAATCGAACAGGATCCATGATTACTTCCTCAGTGGACAATGGGAATCAATCGTGTCAGTCAGCGAAGCCAGTTCGTCACAATAGGAGTCAAATATATAAAATTAGAACGCGTGTGAACTGTAATGTAATGAAGTGAATTAAGTTCCCAGATAGCAAAATGCTAGCAGTATGCTAGCAGTATGCCAGCAGATTCAATCACGAATTTGCAGCAGATTCCGCTCCGCTGCGTCCTCATTCAGCTTTGTTTCTGCCAGCACAATATGCCAGCACAATGTGATGGTAGAAATGCAGCAGAAACGAAGCACGGTATGCCGTCACAATATGACGCTAGAAATGCAGCTAATATTGAACAGAGCTTGTAATATCAGTTACTGACAGCAGATGTGTAGCAGAAATCGAGCATAATCTGTTGTCACGATGTGGCAGCAGAAATATGGCAGAAATGTGTGTGTGAAGCTAGCGTCTCATTTTGCGGAAACTCACAAATTATTGAGAGTTCTGACTTCCTTTTCAATAGTTCTAGAGTTCCTGCTAGTTTAAACAAATAGTTCTGGCTTTTAAAGCCAAAAAACGCGTCAGTACAAACTGAGACGCTAGGTTCACGCAGCGTCTCACTTTGTCCTACACAAGTTCTACTACTGTATCTCATCAGATTTTGCGAGATCTATAGTTCTATAACAGTTCTATAAAGAGTTCTGCCATATAAAAGCAAAAAAATTAATTATAAAGTACTAAAAAAAATTACAATGTAACGAGTATACCGAGTTGAGACGCCAATTGAAATCTCGGAGTTCCGATTTATGTAAAATATTTTTCGAGTAGTTCTGAGCATATTGAAGCATTTCTTAAAGAGTTCCGAGCGTTAGAATATTTGTGTTATATTTTAAAAAATTAATATTAACCGAAAAGTAATCATGACGGAAAACGATGAAACGCTAAGCGAAATCTCGGAGTTCCGGTTTATATAAAATATTTTTCGAGTAGTTCTGAACATATAGAAGCATTTTCCAAAGAGTTCCGGGCATTGGCATTGTTGTATAATTTGTAAATAAATTAATAACACTCAAAAGTCAGGAATTTATCGAAAATAGGTGAGACGCTGGCCGTATTTCGACAGTTCTGCGAGTTTTATTATAATTTTCGTACAGTTCTGAACGTGTTCTAACGTTTTCTAAAGAGTTCTGGCGATAAACATTATTTAATCATTTTTTAAATAATTTTTATCGCTCGAGAAAGACGCATTTACGGGTATATGAGTGAGACGCTGTAGGAAATCTCGGAGTTTTGGCTTATATAAAATATTTTTCGTATAGTTCTGAACATATAAAAGCAATTTCTAAAGAGTTCCGGGCGTTGGCAATGTTCTAAAATTTTTAAATAAATTAATAACGCTCGAAAGTCAGGAATTCATCGAAAATAGGTGAGACGCTGGCCGTATTTCGACAGTTCTGCGAGTTTTATTATAATTTTCGTACAGTTCTGAACGTGTTCTAACGTTTTCTAAAGAGTTCTGGCGATAAACATTATTTAATCATTTTTTAAATAATTTTTATCGCTCGAGAAAGACGCATTTACGGGTATATGAGTGAGACGCTGTAGGAAATCTCGGAGTTCTGGCTTATATAAAATATTTTTCGTTTAGTTCTGAACATATAAAAGCAATTTCTAAAGAGTTCCGGGCGTTGGCAATGTTGTAAAATTTTTAAATAAATTAATAACGCTCGAAAGTCAGGAATTCATCGAAAATAGGTGAGACGCTGGCCGTATTTCGACAGTTCTGCGAGTTTTATTATAATTTTCGTACAGTTCTGAACGTGTTCTAACGTTTTCTAAAGAGTTCTGGCGATAAACATTATTTAATCATTTTTTTAATAATTATTATCGCCCGAGAAAGACGCATTTACGTGTATATAGGTGAGACGCTGTAGGAAATCTCGGAGTTCTGGCTTATATAAAATATTTTTTGTATAGTTCTGAACATATAGAATGATTAAATAATGTTTATCGCCAGAACTCTTTAGAAAACGTTAGAACACGTTCAGAACTGTACGAAAATTATAATAAAACTCGCAGAACTGTCGAATAACGGCCAGCGTCTCACCTATTTTCGATGAATTCCTGACTTTCGAGCATTATTAATTTATTTAAAAATTTTACAACATTGCCAACGCCCGGAACTCTTTAGAAATTGCTTTTATATGTTCAGAACTAAACGAAAAATATTTTATATAAGCCAGAACTCCGAGATTTCCTACAGCATCTCACCCATATACGCGTAAATGCGTCTTTCTCGGGCGATAATAATTATTAAAAAAATGATTAAATAATGTTTATCGCCAGAACTCTTTAGAAAACGTTAGAACACGTTCAGAACTGTACGAAAATTATAATAAAATTCGCAGAACTGTCGAAATACGGCCAGCGTCTCACCTATTTTCGATGAATTCCTGACTTTCGAGCGTTATTAATTTATTTAAAAATTTTACAACATTGCCAACGCCCGGAACTCTTTAGAAATTGCTTTTATATGTTCAGAACTATACGAAAAATATTTTATATAAGCCAGAACTCCGAGATTTTCTACAGCGTCTCACCCATATACACGTAAATGCGTCTTTCTCGAGCGATAAAAATTATTTAAAAAATGATTAAATAATGTTTATCGCCAGAACTCTTTAGAAAACGTTAGAACACGTTCAGAACTGTACGAAAATTATAATAAAATTCGCAGAACTGTCGAAATACGGCCAGCGTCTCACCTATTTTCGATGAATTCCTGACTTTCGAGCGTTATTAATTTATTTAAAAATTTTACAACATTGCCAACGCCCGGAACTCTTTAGAAATTGCTTTTATATGTTCAGAACTATACAAAAAATATTTTATATAAACCGGAACTCCGAGATTTCGCTTAGCGTTTCATCGTTTTCCGTCATGATTACTTTTCGGTTAATATTAATTTTTTAAAATATAACACAAATATTCTAACGCTCGGAACTCTTTAAGAAATGCTTCAATATGCTCAGAACTACTCGAAAAATATTTTACATAATACGGAACTCTGAGATTTCAACTGGCGTCTCAACTCGGTATACTCGTTACATTGTAATTTTTTTTAGTACCTTATAATTAATTTTTTTGCTTTTATATGGCAGAACTCTTTATAGAACTGTTATAGAACTATAGATCTCGCAAAATCTGATGAGATACAGTAGTGGAACTTGTGTAGGACAAAGTGAGACGCTGCGTGAACCTAGCGTCTCAGTTTGTACTGACGCGTTTTTTGGCTTTAAAAGCCAGAACTATTTGTTTAAACTAGCAGGAACTCTAGAACTATTGAAAAGGAAGTCAGAACTCTCAATAATTTGTGAGTTTCCGCAAAATGAGACGCTAGCTTCACACACACGGCAGAAATGAATCAGGAAATGTGTATTTTTAAATAGCTGTATTTAAAATGTTTTCTTGAATAATATTTAAGAATAATATAAACATTTTACAATAATTTATTTTTATAAAATTTTATTAATTTTCTACATATTATTTCACATGCATATACACACATCGATCATATTGTCATACATATTAAATATTACATATTAAAAGTATAACAAATTTCATTATAAACTTATATAATAATTAATTTAATAATAACATTATTCTTATAATTACAGTAAAACTATAATTTGTTATAACTGTGAAAGACATTTTTTTACGTGCAAAAATATTTTTATTAAATTATAATTTTTTATTATAAGGAAAAACGGTTAATATTTTACATGCAAAACAGCTTAATATTTAAAAAATTATTGCTTAAAAAACATGTTTTTGACAAAAATTTCGAGATATTATGAGTTTTATTTAACAGTTTTATTATTATAATTTTGGCAAAAATGTTTTAAATTTTAGTTATTAACAATTTTCCTTAAAATTTGATTGCAGATATACAAAATATTGTCTAATAATTATTATAATTTATCAAATAATAAATATGATTTATCAAAATATGATCTGAAGAGAATATAACAATCTTTTAATATTTTCACGTATAAAAATAGTATTTTCATATGTAAAAAATAGAATTATTATAATGTATTATAATTTTTTATTATAATACACGATAAGAATATATGTAAAACAATTTAATATTTTACAAATTATTGATTCTAAAATAGATGTTTTCGATGAAAGTTACAGGATGTTATGTGTTTCATTTAGCAGTTGTATTATTTTGATTTTGGCAAAAATTTTATTTAGTTATTATTAATAATTTTCCTAAAAATTTGCTTGCATATTTTAATAAAAATTCGGTTTTTTATATATAAGAATATAATTCTTGTATTTAAAAATATTAAAAGAGGTTTTTATATTCTCTTCAGATCATATTTTGATAAATCATATTAATCATTTAAAAATTATAATCATCATTAGAGAATATTTTTATATCTGCAAGCAGTTTTAAGAAAATATATTTAATATTAATTAAATTAAAAAAATTTTCGTCAAAATCAAAATGATACAACTGTTAAATGAAATACATAATATCCTGTAACTTTTGTCAAAAACTTTTTTTTACAGCTATAATTTTTAAAATATTAAGTTATTTCGCGCGACTTTTTTCTTACCGTATATAATAGAAAATGTTATAATATATTATACTAAAAAAAAATTCTAATTTTTTTTACATAATAATTAGTCCGTCGATGATGCCAACAATGAATCCAATAATTAACCTAAATCTGCAACATCTTTAAAAAGCACTGCAACATAGTAAAATAATATAATTAATAATTTTATAATAATTTATTATATTCTATACAAAAAAAAATAAATTTTTACGTACTTAATCGTATTAATTTTGTTCCATTGTTTCGTCTGCTTCATTGTCCAATGAATTATTGTCTTCGTCAGCCCAATATTCCTGAGCTGCATTTCGCTCCTTATTTCTGTTCCCGTTATCTTTTTTACGGTTATGTGTCCTTTGACGTTGTTTTGCAGCTCGCAAAGCTTCTCGCAAGTATCGCTGGAATTCCGATCGAGTTGGTTTTTCAAAATGTTTATTATCGGAAACAGCAGCTGGAAAATATGACAAATTCAATTTTATATTATAGTGAAATTGTATTACATGAAATTTTGTACTATTATTGAATTAATAACATATATTAAAATATGTGTGCAAAGATATATAATATTTTATTACGAAAATAGAAATGTTGATGATATTTATTGAGGCTCATGTTGATTGTCAAATCTGCGTTGACAGCACACACAGTGTCACATATATGTGACAAAATTATGAATTATAAGTCGTGACAAATAACGTTAAGGCTCCTGGTCCCTGAATCGAGAACCCCGCGTTGACGATGGCGACGTACCGTCGCGGTAAAAATGAGAATTCTCTCTAATGGAGAATTCTAGCTGTCCTTTGTGACATGTTGACAACCTATTTTGTCGTGCGTGGAATTTCCTTATTATTCGCTTTATACTTGTATTGTGCTATAACGTTTAACGTATTCGTGAAACTCGTAAAATTGACCGAGGAGTAAGATTTGCAAAGAATTAATATATATGCGGAGGAACATTTTCCACTCCTTTTGATAGTGATCAAACGGCTTGTTTTCCCGTATGTTTAGGCTTTGGTTTATGGTTGTTTGTTTGTTGTCGAGGGAAAAGAATAGTCCTCGGTCAATTTAGTGTGTTCTGAAACATAGTGATTTTTTATTGAAATATCTTTTTATTTGAGAATGCTACGCACGACAAAATAGGGTCATTCTCGCCTCGATAGCAAGAAATTCAATATGGCCACGGTGACTACCCAGGAGCCTTAAAAAGCTATAAATTATTCTTGCAACTCATTTTTTGTTGTGAAGCAATATTTAAAATAATTATTGTAGTGTTAAAATATACCACAGACACCTATTTTGTTACAATTTAATATATGAAAGCAAATATTTATTTTAATTTAGCAACTGTCAACAAACAATTTGTTTTTTTCATTCTTGATTAGACACAATTCAATTTAACATATATGGATGCCTCCCTATATAAAAGGGGAGTTTTCGATATATTTTACAAGTCTACTTTATTAATTACAAACGCTATCTTAGTGAAAACAAGATAAGTTGCAAGAATAATTTATAGTTTTTTAACGTTATTTTTCAGGCCTTACAGTCTACATTTTGCCAGGTGTGACGCTGTGTGTGGACTGTCAACATGGGCTTGGCAATCAAGTCAGCAGAAGTTTTAAATGTACTTTAAATTATTTTACATTGTAATAAATTAATAAATTATACTTTTTTTATGTACAAATATTGCACTATTATAGTAAAGAAAAAAAACTATAAAACTAAAAATAACAAATATTTTTAAAAATTTGTACAAATATAAAAAAATGCGCTCAAATAATACTACACCGTAAATCGCCTTAATGATTCGTGTGTTGTACAAAGGTAGTGAGTCTTCTTCACGGCCAAACCATGTAAACGCTGTTGTTGTCTGATTTTCCATAACTTCTTTGAAACATAAATTGACTGCTTCTTTGGCTGTGAATCCGCCAATGTATTGAAGATAATTTACCTGAAACATATGAAAACATAAGTATGTTTATTACACACATTTATTTATTAAACATTAAAAATCTCTCTGCATTTTTATATTTAAACTTACAACTTCATTATAAGTCGCATCATCAACATTTTCAAAGTCTTGCACATCTTTTTCCGTGGAAAACGGTAAGCATGACACTTTTTGTGTAATTCGGCGTCGATCTCTGTCTTGAACACATTTCAAAATCCGTTGTATATTTTCATTCAAATTAACAAAATTATTATTCAATATCCTGTAAACAATATAAATATATATATTATATGTTGTATACATACATTTTACTATATATTATATGTACATTAGACTTACCTCAATTGACTTTCCATAATCTCCAGTCGCTCCTCTGTTATCCTAAAAAATAAATATACATTAAATATGTGTATTACAATTTCTCTCTCTGTATTTTACAATAATTATTATACACTCACAAATATTGTCCATTATTTTCTGCGTGGCTTGAATGTGGTTGATCCCGATAACTATTTTGATTAGCATTTAATCTGTTTTCTACGTGGCTTAAATGTGGTTGATTCTGGAAAATATTTTGATTAGTATTTAATGTATGAGAAGGTGTAGGTGTATGTTGAGAGTAATGAATACGAGATTCGTGAGATGTTTCCATTTGTCTACTACAAATTTGTTGTGGATAATTAGTGGGTGCTTGTATATTTGCCTCAGATGACTGTGCGTATAATTGTGAATTCTGTGTATTATACATTTGTTGATTCTGTATATATATTTGTTGATTCTGCGTATGCACGTGTTCATTCTGTGTATCTATTTGTTGATTATGTGTATGCATCTGTTGATTCTGTGTATGTATCTGTTGATTCTGTATATGCATTGGTTGATTCTGTGTATGTGTTTGTTGATTATGTGTATGCATCTGTTGATTCTGTGTATGTATTTGTTGATTCTGTATATGCATTGGTTGATTCTGTGTATGTGTTTGTTGATTATGTGTATGCATCTGTTGATTCTGTGTATGTATCTCTTGATTCTGTACATGCATTGGTTGAATCTGTGTATGTGTTTGTTGATTATGTGTATGCATCTGTTGATTCTGTGTATGTATTTCTTGATTCTGTGTATGCATTTGTTGACTCTGTGTATGTAAGTGTAAATTATCGTCATCAATTTGCGAGCAGTTTGGTGTGAAAACTTCTCGCAAGTCCCTTATGTCCTCTTCTATAGCTGGTTGTTTTCTTGCATTTGCTCCTCTCCTTGGTACTTCGTCTTCAGATGAGGTGGTCTGATATCTTGGTGGTTTCGTAATTGTTCTTTGGCTTTTTGGACGACTCATTTTCCTGTAACGAAATACATAAATATTGTTTAAACCATAAAATATATATAATTAATACATTGCTCAATAGTTGTAATATATATATATATATATATATATATATATATATATATATTATTTTTTATTTATTAAACATTTTTGATTGTGAACCATTACCTTGATTATCAAGAAATGTTCTCTCCTTGATAGCAGAAATATTCCCTCTGTCCTAGTAAGTTTCTGAGTTTCTTTATAAACTGCAGATTACACTTTACTACATAAATATTCCAAATATTCAGAAATAAGTACAATAGTTTCTCCAAGTACCTGAAAAAATACATCAATAAGAAAATCTTGTAAGGTACTTATATAAATATTTATATTTTTTTACAACTTATTTCATTAACTTATAAGTTTACTTAAAATTAAAAAAACATTAATATCTATATATAATGCAATTAAGTTAATTAAAAAATACATAAATAAAATAAATAAAATATAGCTTAATATTTTATAAATTTGACAGTTGCAATTATTGAAGTTTTTAAAAGATATTAAAACGTTGCGCAATACTGCATTGAAACAGGAAGCTGAAACCCGGCCATTATTTGTAAAGTGCCATCAAGAGAAATTATATTTATAGACACCCGAGTTAAAATTATAGCAAACGAATAAAAACAGTAATAATTCAAGAGACGATACAAAGAAGAATTAGAACCAAAATTCCAAAAACGGAAGCAAAAACATACAGTTGTAATCAATTTTCTATAGAATATGCTATATTATAACAAAAAATTAAAAGCAGAAATAGATAAGTTGCAAAAATATGTTATTAAAAAATATTTTTAAGTTTTATTAATATGTGTGATGTGTGATAGCAGCAACTATATATTCAGAAATTTGTAAATTTTCTTCAATATTATTGTCATGAATTAATGTGGAATTCCAAAAGGGCATTCTATAACATTTATAAGAGACTTCCCTTATATGTACAGAAAAGATATTATCATCTAATGTGGAACATTTAAAAATGTGCAGTGCTGAAGATGAAATACCTATATCATAAAATGTATCTACATGTGAAAATTTTTTTAATACCAAATAATGTGAATTGTCAGCCATAAAAATATTAACAACAATACAAATAGAACCATCACGTAACATACAGCAATTATCATGTAAATCTAAACTGAGCAAGATTTCATCAAACACAATTTTACGATATTGATTACAATTAGGAACAACATTACATGGAAGAGGACCTATATTATGCTTCATAGACACATGAATTGATGAATCAATAGTGCAATAGTCAATTGCTGCATGTGCTTCTATTTCGGAGATTCTGTTTGAAATTTGTTGAAGGACAGAACCAGGTTTTCTACAATATTTTCTGAAAACAGCCATATTATTTTCATATGGAAAAGCTGAAAATGAATCTAGAGGACCTAATTGTCGCACATCGTTTGTAAGATGAATAAGACCATGTACATTGTACGAATTAAATGTTGGACCATAAAGATTATCACACCTATTAACAAATTTCTTTAATGCAAGATCAGCAAAATTCAAATATGTTTGTGTCGGTGATGTTGAAACCAAAATTCTAATTGCTACATGCAGAAATAAAAAGTGCGTGTACACATCGTGATCAAGAATACCGTAAGTAACAACTGGACCTGTATATAGAAGAAATTGTCGATACTCTGTAGCTTTATATTTTGCACATGCATCAAGTGATCTTGGACGTCTGGCAAAATCAGAAGGACAATATCTTGCGAGTATTTTCAAGCGTCTAGATATCCGAGCAATAGATGTTGCAGATAATTTTGTTAACCGTGAATATTTTCCGTGAATCCATGCAGATAATAATTTTTTTACAACTCCTAAACACACAAGATGCATGTACTCAAAAGGCACTTGAGAAACCATTCCTATAGGTAGTACTGACAGTGGGCTTTTGCCATCTTTATGATGATCTTCATCTAAACATCTAATATATTCTTCATTGGTTCGCAGGGAATAATTAACGCCACAGAAAACATAACGTCCTTCACATATTACACCAGAAATTTTACACTTAGAGCATGGATGGCAGGACATATGACCTTTATGATTGAGAATAAAAGCACGAGCTGGTGCATCAGCTATGAAGCATCTTAAACGTATAGGTAATTTTTTTCCATGAAAAATTATACCTCCATTAACCAATATGTTTTTTATGTCTGCAATAAATTTTTCAAAAAATGCATTTGGATCATTTGGTTTTGCCGTGCCTTTGTATATTCCTACTACTATTGGTTTCGAATGCCTAATGTTCGCGAGTCTACACTGAATTGGCCAAATATGAATGCTGCCTGATTTGTCTAAATTACATCCATCGGTACTTACATCAATGTCTAACTCGTTAGGTAAAGATACAGTTGTTGGAAAGCGTTCAAGTTCTCAAGAAATACATGCTGCTACATCAAAATGAATGTATTCGCCTGGATCAACTTTATATGTAATAACCTTATCTCGTGGAGTATTTATAAGTGTTCTCACATCTTTTGGTAAGTTACGAAAACAAGAATGTGTTTTAAGAAGAGATAAAATATTATTACCTTGTACGTGAGTAAGATTGTTTTCTACAAAACAGGATGCTATTTTTTCGCGAAAAGATGGCTCAATAACCGATGAGGAAGTATTACTAATAACAGAGGACACACTATCATCAGAAGAAAGAACATCATTATCAAGAAGAACATCTGCATCATCTTCAACATTTATAGAACATGCACTCGATAAACATGCACTATCGCAAATATAATTATTTTCCACATTATCTGTAAAAGTATGTTTTATATGTGACGTGCCACACTTACCTTGAGTCTTAATATTGTCTACCTCTCTTAAAGTATTCTTTAATATATAACTCTTATCATGCAAATTAGTTTTAATTTCGGATCTAATTCTTCTTTGTTGCCTATCACTCAATTGATGCCACCGTTTCCGTGAAATAGAGCGTTTCATACTTATCTTATTATATTAATTATTCGTCGCCGTTGTCCAAGTATTGTATATTGTATTCTTATTTCTCACCGATAAAAATTCAATTTCCGTCTGATCACTGACCAAGATGAACTGTTCGTCCGGCAGCTTTTGCAGTTATTCTGAATAAATGAATAACGCAAAGCGCGGGATATAAGTGCCGCTCGACTGTACTAACGGTTCCACCAATCACAAGCTTGTAAGGTATGATTTAGCGTATGGCAGAGTTTCCACTGAGTGCGTCACGCGTCGCGTCATCCGTCACCAATCAAAACATCGTATTTTATTAAGGCCATTCCACGTAACAAAGTTTTAGTTATAATCTACAGGCCGTAAGAAAATAGACCAATCACAGTCGATTATTTTCCTTGAGCTCGAAGAATAATCGAATGTGATTGGTCTATTTTCTTACGGCCTTACAATTATGACTAAAACTTTGTTACGTGCAATGGCCTTTACATTATTTGTGACGGAATGTTCGGATTGGTTAACGATACATGACGCGATGCGTGACGCGCTCAGGGGAAACTCAGCCTATCCATCTATCTCCAGCTTTTTACTTTATGGGACAGATTACCGACTGTAGTTGTAATTGACTTATCGGCGGTAGGTAACCCGTTGGTAATAACTCGTCTCATAGGGTATAAAAGCTAGCATACAAAAAAATCTCACCCTATATCATCTGTCATCACGTTCAACGCTATTTTCTCTTATACCTTAAAGTATACTTTAAGCTTAACTAACTAACTAACTAACTACTTAACTTCAAGCTTCAAAATGCTTTTTTAATATATACTTTTTATATATTTTTTATTATTTTTTTAATATATTTATTATATATGCTTTTTTAATATATTTTTCTTTTATATGATTCACGCTTGTTGAAGTATAAAAAATTGTAATTTGTATACATGTAATATGTGTATATAATGTATGTGTGGTACAAGAGGGTGGCAGTGTGGTCTTGTGGTAAAGCGCCAGACTCGTAATCCCGAGGACCCGGGTTCGAGTCCACCTGACCACAGGAATTTTTAATTCCAAACTGCCACCCCCCGCACGACTGGGGCTCGTGCGGCGAAACTGGGCTATCTTTCGGAGGAGACATGGAGAAATTAAATGTACTTCTTTGTATTTAGAAGTATAAGAAACTTCATGTAGAGCTCTTTCTCCAGTGCCAATGCTCGCTCTTGGCATTTCTGATACAGTTGTCTTTCTGTTCAGAAATTAAATTAAATTAAATTAAATTAAATTTGAAATTGGTCGTCAAGCTAGGGGAGCTTGGGAGTTTTTTTTTTTAATAAAAGCGCCGCTTGTTAAAGTATAAAAAATAAAAAAAAAAAAAAAAAAAACTCCCAAGCTCCCCTAGCTTGACGACCAATTTCAAATTTAATTTCTGAACAAGACCAACATAGATGCATATAAGGGATGCTAACTACTACATAAATCACTTGGAAATCCTTTGAAACGAAGCTTGACGACCAATTTCAAATTTAATTTAATTTAATTTAATTTTTCCTAAATCCGAAAGATAGCCCAGTTTCAGTTTATTATTTTTTTTAAAAGTATACTTTAAAAAATCTAAAAAAATTCATGCAACATCTGTCTACATTATAGTTGACAATTTTAGTCATTATTTTGATAAATATTGTTATTTAATATCTTCCGACAGGCTTGCAAGTTTTATTGTTATATGGTGTATCCATAACAAAATATAGTTGTTGGCCACTCTACAATGATTGGCCACATGTTAAAAAATTAAAGATTATAAAGAAATATACTATTAAGATGTTTTTAATTATAAATACAAAAATGTTTGAAAAATTTATTTATTTTACATATAAATATTTTTGTAATTATAATTAAAATAATAAATGTTTAATAAATATTTTTGTATTTATAATTAAAAACATTTTAATATAGTATTTCTTTATAATTAATCTTTAATTTTTCAAGATGTGGCCAATCATTTCGGATCTTATTTCAAGACCGTCTTTTATTAAAGCCATTGCACGTAACAAAGATTTAGTTTTAATCATAAGGCTATAAGAAAATAGACCAATCACACTCGATTATTCTTCAAGCGCGAGAAAAATAATCGCCTGTGGTTGGTCTATTTTCTTACGGCCTTACGATTACAACTAAAACATTGTTACGTGCAATGGCCTTTAAGTATAAATGTCTTAGGCCAGTATTCATAGTCGGTTCTCTATGAATACCGGCTTAAGATGCTAATACGGCTCTGTGATTGGGTTTATGACGTCTTAAGATTGTAACTTAAAACGGTCTTAATTATAAGATCCGACTATGAATACTATAATATAAAATCATATCTTATTGCTGTATAATGTATATCACATTTTAAAAACACAGTTTTATAATTGATATAGTTTTTTAGTATATATATAAGTATATATATATATATATATATATATATATATATATATAAAATTTAGTAAACAGTTGTATATATAAAATTATAATTATATTTTAAAAATGAATTCAAGCTGTTTCTTTTAGAATGTTTTAGAAAGAAGGATTAAAAAATGCGTTACACGCGTATTGTTTGCAATTTTTAATAATTATATAACTACTCTTGAATCATGTATCATGTTTACAGAATTTAAATCTACAGAATTTAACATTAATATAAAATAATTTATATTTCAGATTATTCAAAAATAAAAATTATTATTTTTATAAACTATAAATAAACTACCATATTAAATATAAAATATGTCTTTTGATATGCCAACAGAGCATGCTGCGTTTCTGCAGCGTTTCTGCCATCATAGTGTACTCGCAGACAAGTTTGATTTCTGCTGACAATCTGTTGTTACACTATGATAGCAAAGTTATGCGCAATCTCGGTGTGCACTCTGCTGACACATTGTGCCAGCATGCAATGTTTGAAATTTGCTTTATTTATACTGATAAACTCTGCTCAATTTTTGCCGCATTTCTGTTGTTACATCGTGACGCACATGGTGCTTAATTTTTGCTGCGTTTCTGACAGCATTAACTGAAACGGCATAACTTGCTAGAATATTGACAGCATTCTGTTGATATAACATGCTATACCATAAATCGCAAAAACGTGCTCTGTCACATTTTGCTATCTGGGTTGTTTGTCAAAAAGTAAAATAGTAACAAAGGTTAACGATTCTACGTACTAAATTGTGGAAACACCGAGAGCTATTTTTAAGTACCGTACTGATTCGAATCCTCCGTGCGACTGGGCAATAACGTCGTGACACAGTCAACAAACAATAAAGACTGTCGGTTTATACGAAAACTAAGTCCCTCCCAGCAAACGCAAAAGAATTAAAAGATATTAAAATTTTTTAATACCTTTGAATCCCTTTTTTGGCGGAATTAGATGGAATTAGATGGGATTCGAAATGAGATGATCCAATCCCATGGAATCCAAAAAAGAAATTTTAAATTTCATCCAATCCTATGGAATCCGTAAAGGTTATGGAATTACATGGCATTAGATGGTTTAGGAAACGTCTCGCGCCTCCGTTGGGCGACCAAGCGCCGTTGTTCGTCGGTGAGCTTTTGTGTATGTCTATGGGCATTACACGCACTACTGCCGACGGGCAATTAGCCCGAAAATGAGATTTGTAAGATCTGTCAGACACCGTAGGGGGTCCCTTTACATAGCGGTCGAGACGAAACTTTGAACTCGAGAAGATGCCCCGGCGATGCGACGCCTAGCGGCGTCGACGCGAATTGCCGGTAATGCAGATACCGCGCGGGCGTGTACTATTGTTGGCGCGTACCGCCACAGAGTTCAACACGGACACTTTTCAATCCCTATCCTGGCATTCAATGGTATTCATTTTATTGTCAGAATAGACGGAATTCAATGGAATTCAATACGGAAATTTTTAATTCCTAGTTTGGCGTTCAATGGTATTCATTTCGTTAACGGAATCAATGGTATTCAATGGAATTCATCACGAAACTTTCCAATCCCTAACCTGGCATTCAGTGGTATTCATTTCGTTAATGGAATCAATGGTATTCAATGGAATTCATCACGAAACTTTCCAATCCCTAACCTGGCATTCAGTGGTATAATATTTTTGTGTCGGAATTGGATGGGATTCAAAAAAGATAAATTCTTTCCAAAATAAGGAATTCCATGATATTGAAACTATTTCAATCCCTTTTTTGGACAGAATGGAATTCGTAAAGTCCTTAATTGAATTCCTGGCAATCCCGTTTTAATTCTTTTCAATCTTTTTTCGTTTGCTGGGCTATGAATTGTTACTAAGTTCGCTTAAGATACTAAAATATGACCCATCAAGTAATTCAGTATCTTTATTGGAATTAATGCCGTTTTTTTGTTCCTTTATGTGAATCATTTCGGAAATCAGCCTTTTATGATAATTTGTCTCAAAATCTAATATTACAGGATTGTTCCAATTGAAACTATGGTTGAGATTTTGCATATGTTCCGTTATGACCGAATGCTTTGATGGATCCAATTTAAAGTTGGTTCTGTGTTCATTAATTCTTGTTTTTAATTGCCATACGTAGTTATAAATTTCGTGCGACTTCATAATATCTAAGGTATTTTTTGATTGTAAAAATAGTCTGAAGCGTTTATTTTAATGTATATTATGAGGCTGAAGAAGGCACGGTGTGCCGAAACGTTCCTTCAACATTGTTGACAATACATTTGAAAAAATCGATAATTCCAACTAATTTGTTTTTGCTCGTTATTGGCCGATACCCTCCTTATTGTTTATATACACGAGCTTGTTTTGTAATTTTATGTTTATCAAAATTAATGACATTGTCAACAAAAACGATAGGCTTACCATCAGCACGTCTGACACATATGCGACCGCTGCTTATCCAGACATACTTATAAGATCTTTCCTTGGCTGCACGCTTTGTTTGCTGTAAAAGATCGTACGCAGCCTTAGATAAGAATTCATTCACATATATTCTGCGATCAAAACTGCTACCACACACCTCCCCTTGCTTGAGAACGCGTTTGACTCGCTTCTTCGCAATGACAATGTCACGAACTGCACTAGAGGCCAACGTGACAATTAGCGAGCTGGTGTCAGATGAGGTCGAGGGTGTACTACTTACAGCCTCCGGGAGAGGCTTTCGGACAACAGTTCTGACATTGAGAACATGACATGACAGATTGGAAATGTCAAGAGCCTTAAACACATTACGAACGACCTCTCCCAGCCCAACTGACAATGCAGCCGGTATGCCAGAAACTATTATTTTGTTACTTTCCTGATCATGAGCCGGAGGGGCTATCAGAGTTGTTTTCAACTCATTAACTGTACGTACGAGAGTCGCACTCTCCTGTTCTAATTTATTAATGCGCTGACAATTTCGATCAACTTGATCCGCAATACGATTTATCTGATTAAGCTTGTCATTAATTTCATTGTTAGTTCGTTGTTGACTCTCTATAAAAGCAGACATTTTGGCATCGGATTCTTTTAACTGCGCAATCAATTTAAGCAAAAGCTCATTAGTATTAGTTTGAGTTAGATCCTGAATGCGGGAGAGCGAAACATCACTAAATTCAGAGAGTTGAGAACTCTGACCATCCCTAGGTGTAATAGGCATTGTCAATCGAGACTTGCAACAAGTACTTGCGGATTTTGTAATAATATACGCTTTAACGCAACCAGGATGAAATGCTTTACCGCACTCACTACAAGAGATCAAATGACCTGCAATTGATTTAGAACATTTAGTGCATTTAGTGCACGCACGCTGCATGAGTTACCACTAAGATAATCGGTAGTCAATAAGTTCGTATAGATAGTGACAGATGTCACTACACACACTATCACAGTTACTCATGCGGATCACAGCGATGTCGGTCAGATAGTCGTAAGTAGATCACTATAGGTGTCTCACAGCAGTCAAATAAGATAAGATCGAGGTAACATTCCCGGATCACACCAGGATAGTGGGCCGAGAAACTAGAAAAAGTGGCCAAAATACTAGAAATGTTCCAATTATTATAAAATATGATAGTTCAAGGTTTTTGGAGTTGCTGAACTCGAATCCGTACTCAAAATTGAGAAATTCAAAATGGCGGATCCAATATGGCGGACGAAATTGCTAAAAATGCTCCGATTGTGTAGCAATTTGATACTAAAAGGTTTTCGAGGTTACTGAATTTGAATCCGTACTCAAAATTCAGAAATTCAAAATGGCGGATCCAATATAACGGACGAAATTGCTAAAAATGCTCTGATTGTGTAGCAATTTGATACTAAAAGGTTTTCGAGGTTGCTAAATTCGAATCCGTACTCAAAATTCAGAAATTCAAAATAGCGGATCCAATATGGCGGACGAAATTGCTAAAAATGCTCCGATTGTGTAGCAATTTGATACTAAAAGGTTTTCGAGGTTGCTGAATTTGAATCCGTACTCAAAATTCAGAAATTCAAAATGGCGGATCCAATATGGTACCTACACAATAAAATAATATGATTATGTAATTAAAACGCCTGCAGTTTGCCTACAAAATCTGTAGTTTCCGAGGCCTACCACAAGGAGGTTACAGTGCGATTTCAGACCCCTTAATTACCGTATCAGTAATTCGGGGTGCTTTATTAAAATGAGTCCCCTCGCCTCTCATTGTATTCGAGGTGCTTTGTTAAAGTGAGTCCTCTTGCCTCTCACTGTATTCGGGGTGCTTTCTGAGTGAGTCCCCTCGTCTCTCACTGTATCCGGGGTGCTTTCTGAGTGAGTCCCCTCGCCTCTCACTGTATTCGGGGTGCTTTCTGATTGAGTCCCCTCGCCTCTCACTGTATTCGGGGTGCTTTCTGAGTGAGTCCCCTCGCCTCTCACTGTATTCGGGGTGCTTTCTGAGTGATTCCCCTCGCCTCTCACGTTATTTAAAAAAACCTTCAGAAATCAATGATCTGAAATTAATCTTCGTCCGACAGTTCTACGTCGCTGAACGAGAGTGTTTCTTCAAGATCAGATGAGACCTCATCGTTGGCCTCGTCCTCAACGTGATAGCTTGAAATTGTATTTGCTTCAGGTATCGCAAATAATTATGTCACTTCAGAAGGAAAGGACAGTCTCGTTCTCTTTTGAATTCTTCTCTGAAGACCCACTGTCGATATAATTGGATCTGAGGTGTCCATCGCTCTATAGAAAATGTCTTCTAAGTTTGATTTACGACTGTGCTTTCTGCTATGACGTTCCTTGTACTTTTTATAATCTTTATTTCTGGCCTCCGATGCCTCCTCACCAAGCATTCCCACAGGAAGCATACAAAAGTTTATGATTTCAGGAGCATGGATTAGGATTTTATGCAGTGTCGAAGGCATAGGATACCAAGAGTAGTGAGCGACATAAATCTGAGCTGTAGATGTGCACAATGTGTCAAAACGAACAGGATTAATTGGAAATTCGCAGGAAAGGGCAATTAAAATTATCTTGAAGTTACGCACTAACTGACGGTCCAACCCAAGATAATTGGCAAAAGAATCGGGATCTTCAAAAGCTCGACGTGCCGTGTTTCCGTCATTGGTAGTGCCACTACCTCCTGTTTTTGGTTTGTCTACTCTTAATCCTAACTTTTCCCAAAGAATCGTCTGAATTTCTTGTTTTCGTCTTGCAAACTCAGCTTTGTCACTTTTACTTCTCATCTGCCACTTTTTTATGTTGATTCGGTATGCTATATGCAGACAACACTCGAGAAGTCGTATCCAAGCATGCAGAGGGCTAATTCCATATTGGAGTGATTTTGGATCAGGTAAAAATAAGCCTTTTAACCGATTGGAAAGGTCGTTGAATTTGTTCGGCGTTGCGTGACATATTGGGCAAGTCTGCATCGATTTGGTTCCCGTAATGATATTGAGAACTTTTCCGTCTATTAGAGTTAAATGTAACGAAAAATGTACCCGTATACGATAATCATTCAAGCTAATTTCAAAAATCCTTAGTTGATTTATCTAATCTTCTATCAGTTGCTTTTGTCTCATGATTACATCGCTGGATTCTTTGACATATTCTAACTTCAGTGGACGACAAAACCTGGCAGACTGTGTCGATCGATTATTCCAGAATATGATGCCAGTAGAAGATGATAATCGCAGAGGAATGAGAGTAGTAACGAACAAATTTTCATCATTAACAGCTTCTGCTTGTTCGTTTTGATATCGCTGTTTATAAGCTGAATGACCACAACTCCCGTCGAATCTCCAGGAACAAATAAAGACGACATCAAGATCAGTGTTGTTCATACTTTGTTGTATAACTTCTTCTTGCAAGTTCACGATTCGCTGTACAGTATGATTAAGTAGTGATTGAAGAGGAACTTCAGCTATAGTTTCGCTGATCATAACTACTTCTTTCGGTGGTCTGCACTGTGCTTTAGCTCCTCGAACGTCATTATACGGTGGCCAAATGTCTGCTCCGCATAACCTTGCTTCTAAACGCATATTTATGTAAACATTTTTTGTCAGTGAATTGTCCAATAAGAAAGATAAAGCTTCGTTTGGAGTTTTCTTTTTTATAGACGTCGACGTGTCCAGTAACTTTCTAATTTTGCTTGGACGATGTGGACTTTTGGACAGTTCTTGCAGAACTGCATGCAAATCTTTCTCTCCAGATTTTCGTGCTGCATGTTTACAAGCCAATATAATTCTGTTCGGATCATGTTCGTTCTGTGTACTTATCTTCGCAATCTCTCGCCGTTGAGATCGTTCAGATTTTTTATGAAATTCGAGAGGTCGTCGACCAGCACTCGATTTACAAACGAGGTTTTCAAAATTGTTTTCAATGCGTAATTCTGGAAGATGAAACTCAGAATTTAGCCAGGCTGAGTTTTTCAATTCAAATTTATCAGCCTTTCTGCTAGCCGCGTTGAATTTTTCATTGCGTCTGGTTCGCAAAGATGACACACAGGCCTTTAACCGATCTAAATCATCTTTTCTCAAATTTTTTGAATCAATTTTTAGCTTTGTCAAAATGTAATCAACGCCCAAATGTCTTTCAGAATCACTGGGAATTTGGTCAATTTCTTAACTGGCTGCATTGCCTTCGAACTACTCGCCGTTTCAGTGGTGGTGACTTTCGCAGCTGCTGCTGGATTTGAATACGGAGTTGGAGCCGCACTTGGTATATCAGAATACAGATTGTCGACCTCGTTGTCTGCTGTAGGCGCTGGCGGCTGTTGCGGCATCTCTGCCTGTTTCATAATGGGTTGAGAGTATTCAAAATTATCCACCATTGCTTCCAGCTTTGAAATGGATGTTATCCGGGTCGCCTCCCCTTTTGAGTGTGTCCTCAAGTCCAAAGGATTATCCATGGCCTAATATGGAATATAGTGCGAATCTTCTTCTTCTTCAGGTCCGCACACGTTCTGCGAATGTGAATATAGTGCGAATACTGCGAGCGTGTTGAAGTTTCTCCAAGGTTTTTGTAGTGTAAGATGCTGGTAATAAGGGCCAGAAGATGCTTCTAAACACTTTCTTTATTTGCTGGCGCGTACAATCTCGGAATAGCACGCACGACGTGTGTCTTCGCTCGTGAGCCTACCGGAAGTCTTTGTTCTACCGCGCGGTAATCGGCGAGGTACCAACCTACGAACGCTGCCCTACGCTACTCATTGGTCGCGCCTGTAGTGGCGCCGCAACTCTAATACGCGCGGTTATTCGAACATACGTAATCACACAACACTCTTCCCTCCGTGGAAAGAAGTTATACGAGAAGTTATACGCTAGGACGTTTTCGCACTAACGGTAATCTGCCAACCACGCTGGCGGCCTCCTATTTCGCTCCGGAAGTATCTTTCTTGGCACAGGCTCTGGAGCTACTGCTTCCTCCATTTGAAATGGTGGATCTTCCGCCGGTTCGGCTGGCAACGGTACTTCTGCATCGCCAATATTTTGCGGCATTGCCTCGTTCTCACGCTCCTCCATCGCGTCGGGTGGATTTGCATCCATTTCTGTTCCCGGTTCTCCCGAGTGATCCCTGTACTCCCCCGAACGGAGAAGTTGATCTACATGCCGTTCCCAAATTCGGCCGTCATCAAGTCTAATTCGGTAGTGTAGCTTCCCTGTACGATATATAATTTCGCCGCGTTTCCACTTTAATGGACCTCTGTAATTGCGGCATCGCACCGTTTCCCCCACCGAAAATTCTCGAAACTTCTTATTTACATTAACGCTTGTAACGGTTTTTGGTTCCGACAAGTTAACTGTAAAACGTGAACGCATTTGATGCTTGAACATTCGTTCAGACGGAGCCACCCCTGTAACGCAATGGGGGGTTATTCTATATTGTACGAGAAAAATACGTAATGCATCGTTTATATTTAGTCCTCTATTTTTTTGATCGGTAAGTATCTTGCGTAAGGAACTCTTTACAGTTTGCACGAAACGTTCAGTTTGTCCGTTGGTAGACGGATGATAAGGTGCTGTAAATTTAGGTTTGATTCCGCAAGTCTTCAAGAATTCTAGGAATTCGGACGATCTAAAGTTACGTCCGTTATCCATTACCATTGTTTCTGGCAACCCGAAATCTGTAAAAATTTCCTTGCATACTCGAATAGTCGTACTCGCGGTCATATCCTTGACTGGATACACGAAAGGCCATTTTGAAAAAGCATCTACGAATACGAACAGGTACGTATTCATAAAAGGTCCCGCGTAATCAACATGTACTCTCTCGAAAGATGCCTTTGCAGGTTCCCATTCGTGTACCTCCACTTTAGGTGGATCGCTTCGGTATGTATTACAAATACTACAAGCTCTCGCTATTTCTTCAATAGCGCGGTCGAGACCAGGCCACCAGTATAAATTTCTCGCTAGTGCCTTCATTTTGACAATACCAAAATGACTCTTATGAAGTTCTCGTAGTACTTGTTCACGCATTGATTTCGGTATAACAATTTTTCCATTACATAAAAGTATGTCCTGTTATATGCTGAACGCAGCCTGATTAATATTGAAACGTAGTTTTGCAGGAATGTCTTGTTTATTTCGTAACGCATTTAATATCTCTTGTAATTGTGTATCCTCTTTAGTAGCGCGTGCTAACTTGTCTACCGAGATTGGCATATCTTGTAATATTTCCAACTCAAAGATATCCACTACATCGTATTTTGCAGCAGATTCGCAAACGATAGGCAAGCGTGATAGACAGTCGGCGTTTCCGTTAAACTTAGAATTCTTGTATTTAATTTCGAAAGTGTATCCTTGTAGAAAAACTGCATAATGTTGCATTCTTAATGCTGTGTACGTAGGTAAAGCCTTGGAAGGTGAAAAAATTTGCACCAAAGGCCGATTGTCACTGTAAAGGGTAAATTTATTCCCGTATAAATATTGATGAAACTTTCGGATTCCAAATATTATCGCATAAGCTTCTCTGTCTATTTGCGCGTATTTTTTCTGTGTATCCGTTAAAGTTTGTGACGCATACTGTATAACACGCTCACTGCCATCGGGATAACGATGCGATAAGACTGCCCCGACACCGTAAGGGCTCGCGTCCGTAGCAAGAATGAGCGGTAACTTCGTATCGAAATGTACTAATACTGTGTCGCTTTTAAAATTATGCTTAGCCTCTTGAAAGGCTCGATCGCAATCACGTGACCATTTGAATGGAATATCCTTCTGTAGAAAGGTATGTAACGGTGTAAGAATTGTACTTAAATTATTTATGAAACGGCCATAATAGTTAACCATTCCTAAAAAGGAACGTAACTCTGTTACATTTTTGGGTCGTGGCATCTGGTCAATTGCCTGCATTTTTCCAACCGTTTTATGTATGCTTTCTTTATCGATCCTGTATCCGCAATATTCTATGCTATCTTTGAAAAATTCACATTTCTCCTCGTTGATACGTATATTAGCATTGGCTAGGCGTTGCAACACCTGTTCGAGACGGTTGAGATGGATCTCGTTATTAGGCCCGGTAATCCTAATATCATCTAAAAGAATTGAGATACCGTCAATTCCTTGTAATATATTCTCTGTCTCGCATTGCCAAATTGCGGGCGCAGATGCAATACCGTACATGAGCCTAGTGCTTCTGTAAAGACCCTTATGTGTATTCAATGTTATTAACTCGCGGTCTTCTTCACGGACTTCCATTTGTAAATAGGCTTGTTTCAAGTCTATTTTTGTAAATTTATCTCCCCCTGCCATTGATGCGAATAACTCATCAGTGGTAGGAAGAGGATGCTCATCCACCAGTAGGTTAGGATTAAACGTTACACTAAAATCACCACACAGGCGTATTTTATTATTTTTTTTAAGTACGGGCACGATGGGTGTAGCCCACCGCGAAGTATTCACTTTCTCAAGTACTCCGTCTCGCACTAGTGTTTGCAATTCCTTCTCTACTAACGGTAACAATTTAAAAGGCACAGTTCGTGGTTTCAAAAATACAGGAGTTGTATTCTCCTTTACTGTCAATTTAGCTTGAAAACCTTTAATTTTTGTAGATTCCGTATGTAATTTATTGCGATAACATTGTAATATCTTTTGTAATCTAGTTTGTGTAGCACATGTATCATTAATTGTATTAATCGAATTTGTAAGCTGCAATTGTAATTGCCTAATCCATTCACGTCCCACTAGAGGCTCGCGATTCACGGTAGAGACGTACAAATTTAGATTGACCAGACTGCCACGCCACGCGACCGATACTGTAATTATCCCGACTACTTTTACCGAGGTTTTGCAAAAATTAATTAATTGTACATTTGTAGGTTGTAACTTTTTATGCGGAAAATACTTTCGTACGGCATCTGTACTGATTACCGAAACTGCCGCTCCACTGTCTACCTCGAAACGTAGTAATTTACCTTCAATTCTGAATGTCTCGTAATATTTTTCACGATGCTCTGTATGTTCCAGTAACGCAATTTCCTCTACTATATTCGTAGTCGCATGTTTCGCTGCAAAGCAAACTTTCCGCAGGTGGCCTGATGTCCCGCAGTTAGAGCATTTAATACTACGGTCTAAAGAGCACTTATTTGCAAAATGGTTACCACCGCATCTATAACAAGAAATATTAGTATTTGCATTTACAACAGGTTTTTGAACATTAGGTTTACCGACATTAGCTGTATTATTTTCGCTCTTATCCTTGAATGGCTTTTTTGCCGGCTTCTTTTTCCGGGGCTGCTTCTTCTCTCCTTTGTTGCTCTTGGCACCCAGATATTCGATCGCCGCTGTCCCGGTGTGTAGTTGACGAGCGTCCTTTTCTGACAACTCCATCGCTGTTGCAACTTGGACGGCTTTATCGAAGGTTAGATCCTTCGTTTCCAGCAGTCTCGACTGGGCTCGTTGACTCGCCAGGCCAAAAACAAACTGATTCCTCAGTGCTGTCTTCAAGTACGCACCAAAATTGCAGTGTACACTTAACTTGTGCAACGCAGCCACGTACTCTTTGATCGTTTCGTCTTCTTTCTGCTTTCTCTGGTAGAAACGAAAATTCTCCGCGATCTCCAAAGGTTGAGGCGCGTAGAACTCACCAAAACTGGCGGTCAATTCGTCAAATGTACTCGTATATGGATCCGTCGGCGCCAACCGATTACAGATCACGTCGAATGCTACTGACCCGACGTAGTGTAATAGATATAACACTTTCTGATTGTCCGGAATTTTGAAAATTTTAATCGCGGCTATGAATCTCTGTAGCCAGCGATTCCATTCGGTGGTTGCTCGTGCGGCACGACGTGTGTCTTCGCTCGTGAGCCTACCGGAAGTCTCTGTTCTACCGCGCGGTAATCGGCGAGGTACCAACCTACGAACGCTGCCCTACGCTACTCATTGGTCGCGCCTGTAGTGGCGCCGCAACTCTAATACGCGCGGTTATTCGAACATACGTAATCACACAACAGTTTTGAACGCGAGACTACACTGTACGCACCGATATTTGTAAATATTTAAAACCTTGGAGAAACTTCTCCAGTACATCGCAGTATCACGTGAACCACAGTTGGCCCGCTGTGGGTATTCCCACAGTTCAGTCACATCTAACAAGTTAGTAAACTATATATATATATATATATTTGTTTAGGAAAAAACACGATTCTCTTATAAAATTACTCCAAATGTAATTGAAATTCGCGTTAGATATTTTAAATTTCATTGCTCATTAAATTTTAAATGTACTTTATCTTATAAACGTTCGTTGTCTAATAATAGACAATGTAAAAAAGATTCTGGAAATAGATTAAAAAAAAAAAAACGATCGTAACAATCATATATCGTATAAACGATAAAAATGTATTCGAGTGTTATTCGATAAAGTACATTTAATCGACTTCTACAATACGACGGAAAAATATCGTTGATCTTCGAGACATGCATAATACTTAAATGCTGACAACAAACGAAATATTAGTTTCGTTTCTAATCATGAAAAACTGATCTCTATGATGGATAGTTGATTCGAAACTAATTTACACAATTGCTATATGATTCTTTATCTACACAGAGAGAGAGAGAGAGAGAGAGAGAGAGAGAGAGGGAGGGAGGAGAGGAGGGAGGGAGGGAGGGAGGGAGCGGGAGGGAGGGAGGGAGGAGGGAGGGAGGGAGGGAGGGAGGGAGGGAGATCTAGATCTGATCGCTAGAGGAGAGGAGAGAGAGAGAGAGAGTCCAGAGAGATAGGATCTGAGGAGGATAGAGAGAGAGTATATAGATCGAGAGCGAGAGCGCTCGAGCGAGATGAGGAGGAGATTGATTGATTGATTGATTGATTGATTGATTGATTGATTATGATGATTGATAAAGTTTATTATGCCCAATAAGTTACAATAATATGGTGATTACAATATAATACAATATAAGATGCAAAGATACAATGTGATGTAAACAAAAGCGAAGTATAACGGACAGAAGTTAGTATGATGTGCATGCTCTTTCTCTTAAGGCAAGCAACTAGCAAACTCAATAATGTACACTGTAAAAAACTAAGAACTAACGCAACTTGGCTAACGATAATTTCAGTGAAAAAGAATAAGATAAGGAACAGTGTTTCTAAAGAGAACAAAACAGTATATATAAAACTAAGTACCAAGGCGCAAGTTTCGGAAGTGAAGCCTGAGAAGCTCGATGTGACCACGAAGAGAATTAGCATTAAAATAAGCAACTCGAGATTCAAATTCATTATGATTAGAGCGCCTCGGTGGGTGTATCTGATCTGGTCAATCGAGGCGAGTCAGATCAGCACTCGAGCTGATGTAGATAACAGGCGAGCCATCAGATTGTCTCACGCAAATCCGCCCGTGCCTTACCCACACATATTTATATAACCGCTCCCTAGCCACACGCCTCGTCTACTGCAACAGTTCGTAACTATCCTTAGAGAGTAATTCATTGATATAAACAATGCTTCTGGAGTCATTTCCACAAACCTCACCCTGCCTAAGAACACCCTTAGCTCGCTTCTTCGAGATAATTAGATCGCGGACGGAGTTAGAAGTCACAGTAATAAAAAGAGAATTTCTGGCGGAAGTAGCATTTGAATGAGAAGAAGCAGAATCAGGGAGAGGCTTGCGGACGACTCTTACATTTAAAATATGAGGCGAAATATCCGAAACACCGAGCGCAGCAAGCACATTACCAGCAGCCACAGAAGGAGCAACAGAAAGCGGCTCCGGCAGCCCAGACACAATAACCTCGCTAGCACCACCAGTATGAAAATCAAAGCAAGACGATTTCAATTCTTGAAGTTCTCTTTTAAGAGCCGCATTCTCAAGCTCCAAGGAGGAAATACGTTGAGAATTGCCGGCTACTGTTTTAGATAAGCTGTTTATCAGATCAAGCTTAGTATTGATTGCTTCATTCGTTCTTTGTTGATTTTCAATGAAAGCAGAAATCTTTTGATCAGACTTGGTAATCTCATCATTAATTTTCTGCTGGTTGTCAATGAAAGCAGAGATCCTTGCGTCAGACTGTTTCATTTGCTCAATCAGTCGCAACAATAGATCGTTCGTCGCAGGCAATGGGGTCGATTGAGTACGTGAATCCGCAAAAGAGGCCATATCTTTAAGCTCAAATGAAGGCGCGCTTTTTTCAGTTGTGGGTGTGAGAGGGGGTATGTCCGAAGACGATAATAATGATATACAGCAGGAACCAGCGTTTTTTGACATTGAATATGACCTAATACACCCAGGATGAAACACCCTTTTGCATTTGTTGCACTCAATCGACCTGTTGACAATAGTTTTTCGACATTTAAAACACGCAGGCAGCATGTGTATTGAGCTTAACTAACCACAACACAAGAAACGCACAAAATATTCATATAGATAGCATTCGTAAAGGAACACACAAAGCCGCTAGAGTCACTTCGGAGAGCATCCGAATATGGCACACTCCGACACTCCGCGAACTATTCCACCAGCCGGCAATAATCCAGGTACATCGGTTGTCGACTGTGAATGTCGATTCATAGATCAAGCGCACGCAGGAACAGCCAACCAGATCACACCAGTGCCACCAGCCGCATCCCGCGCAGGTCAGCCAACAGAACAACTGAGAAATCGTGGATCGCGAACAGTACTCTAGCCGCAAGCCCACATCAGAGATAGGGTGTAGAAAAGAGCAGAGCCGATAGCGCATGCGCACAGGGGTCGAAGTCCCTCCAGAATGACTCTCAAACAATTAGGTTGGAATAATGAGAAACATTCAAGCAAATGCCAAGAGTCAAGCAATTGCACAGAAGGAATAACGAATAGCTCGTAACAAGCAGTAAAAAACATGCTCACACCTGCAACAGAAAGGCCCGAAAGCAGCTCACGGCAGAGATATGTCGAATCGAAGCAGGAGCAATACAACAGACGTGCACACTATACTCACAGAGAGAGAGAGAGAGAGAGAGAGAGAGAGAGAGAGAGAGAGAGAGAGAGAGAGAGAGAGAGAGAGAGAGATTGATTGATTGATTGATTGATTGATTGATTGAATGATTTCTTTATTATGCCCTAGTCAAGACTTTAGGCAAATAGTGAATGATACAAAGATAGCTGAACAATACGAGAATACAATATAAAGAACAGAGACAGGTGAGAAATAAAAATGCCTGATATTAAAATAAAATAAAGACAGAAGTATACAAAACCAAAAGTAAAAAGTAAAAATGGGAGACGTGGTGTAGTCGCTGCTAGGATGCGTGAACCGATGACAGAAAATAAAGTTGCTGGTAACAGATGATATGCCTACAACAGCGACTGAAAATAAAAGTTTGGACTATTGTATTGGTGACAATGTTGAATTCGTTCTCTCATTTACGTGTTGATTATAAACATGAATTTAACTATGAGACTTTAACCCAGGCTTAATTATAAACATTATCATCATAATGCTCATACACTTGATTATAAACAAGAATTTTACTGTGAAACTTAAACCTAGGCTTAAACTTAAACTTTCACATAAACATAAATAGTGGGCGGTTACGCGGTAGATCCCTGGTCGGTGCCTAGCTCTAGTAAAAGGAGATGGTCATAGAGCTTAGTCTTGAATTCCGCGACTGACGAGGATGACACTATATCAATGGGAAGCGAGTTCCACAGGTAAGCTCCTGCAAGGTGAAAGGACCTGTGATAAGTCTCGGTTCTGTGGATAGGAATTTGAAAGGAATGCTGAACTGCTAATCGTGACGAACGTTTAGTCAAAGGATCAGATTTGGTAAAGATCTCGGAGAGGTAGCTGGGAGACATGTCATTGGAAATTTTATACATTTTAATTCCCAGAAAGTACAGACGTCTATTTTTCACAGACAACCACCTGAGCCGATGTCGATAAGGCGTGATGTGTTCGTCGCGCCTTAAATTGAAGATAAATCGAATCGCACAATTAATGAGTCTTTGCAATTTTGTGTTGAGCTCATCTATGACATCGTTATAAACCAGAGAGCAATAATCCAACAAAGGCCAGATTAGTGCAGACACGAGATAACACGTAACTAAACCGACAGAGAGTTTTTGTGGAATTTGAGCTTGTGCAGCGTGAGGTGCACTCTCTTGGAATGTTGTTGACGTGGCTTTTCCATGATAGATCAGATGTCATAATGACCCCCAAGTTTCATACTTCTGTAACAAACGGAATAGTGGCGCCGTTTACCGAAATAAGGGGTAAGCTGTTGAAATTGATTTGCGTCATGTACCGCTTACCACCCAATATTAATACCTTAGATTTATCCAGATTAAGTGACAATCTATTAGTAGCCGCGAATTCAGCGATAATTCCGACGTCGTGCGCCACAAGCTGCAGACCCTCATTCAATTCACTTAAGAGGCATTTGCGATAGATCTGCGTGTCATCGGCGAATATCATGCGATCAGTAAAATTAAGAAAAGCACCAATATCGTTGATGAATAAGGAAAACAGGAGCGGTCCTAGTACAGATCCCTGCGGGACGCCAGAGGTAACAGGTAGCCACTCTGAGAACACACCCTCCAAATCCGCAACCGCGTGGGAGCGACCGGTGAGATACAAAAAGATCAACCTAAGGGCTGAATCAGAGAATCCCAATTTCCTCAGTTTAGTCAATAATAAGAGATGCGAGACTGTGTCAAAGGCTTTACTAAAGTCAAAAAGGACAAGAATAATAACCTTGCCCGTGTCAACTGCGCTCCTAATATCATGAGATATCCGAAGAAGAACAGTCTGGGTAGAGTAACTCTTGCGGTAACCAGATTGTCGTGCATCCAGAATATGATTTGAAGTAACGAAGTCTACGATTTGGCGGTGCATAATCCTCTCAAATAATTTAGAAAGCTCACTCAAGTTGGTGATGGGTCTGGTGTCAGAAGGAGAAACAGGTGACTTTGTTTTGGAGAGTGGGCGCACAATAGCGCGCTTCCAGAGAGATGGAAAATGACTCGAATTAAGACAGCAATTGAAGAATGAGGTTAACAGATTTCCCATGTGGGGCAGAGCTAAGGCAATGCCAGATAGAGGCAGTTGGTCACAACCTGAGGCAAAGGAAACCGACGATGGTGAAACCGTAACCGAACGTAAACTATCGAACGTTATCTGAGAAAAACTGAAAAGTGGTCCGTCGAATACAATTGATTGAATGATGTCGGTAAATTGTGATTGCGAGCAGGAGAGACAGCGATTAGAGATAGAAGCGTAGTAAGCGTTCAATTCGTCACGTGAAAAAAAGTTTAGAGGTGAGGAAAGGGGTGATTCAATTAGACCAAGGTTTGACAGCTGACGCCACATCTTGAACGGATCAGAAATACTGCACAATTTGTCCATATGAAATTGCTCTCTGGCTCCTCTTAGATCGAGCGTGAGGTTATTTCTGTAGAGCCTGTAGATTTTAAAGTCGAGTAAGTTTCCAGATCTACGCGCGGTGGTGTAGAGCCAGTTTCGATGCCGAATTCTACTCTTAAGGGCTTCTGTGAGCCAAGGCGCCGATGGACGGGTAACACGAAAGGTGTTGATTGGGGCATGCAGATCCAAGCTGGCGGTGAAGTCGCTAGTAATAGTATTCAAGAATTTATCAATGTCAGACGCACTAACGCTCATCTGACCTATGTCATGTGCGAAAGAAGAAGACAACTTGGAGATAAGTGTTTCAATGAACTTATCCTCTTTGAATTTCTTGTAACATCGCCGAACTAAAATTCGATTTTTGAAAGACGGAACCTCAAACGAATAGGTTAATTCGATGAGGTCATGACCATTGATGAAAGGAGCATCTGACTTTCTGAATGATAGTACTTTGTCCAAGTTGTCAACTATAAAAACATCAAGCCAAGAATCGGAAGAGCCAGTATGAAAGGTTGATTGTGATTCGACAATGTCAAGTGACAATTGTGAAGCCACGTCACGCAGGTGCTGGGATTCATAGGTCGAGGTGAGGAGATTACAATTCAAGTCGCCAGTGATTAGTATGTTTTTGTAACTATGTGAAAATCTGGTAAGCGCGTCGATATATTCGCTAAAATTTCTACCCCTCGGTCTACGGTACATGGTGGTGAGCAAGAGAGGTTCACACGTGCCGTCTCGCACGTCGAGAATGAGGTACTCCGGTGCATTCGAAAAGGCAGAAGGCGATGACGCTAGAACACGGGCCCTCAATGATTCGTGTATGTAACAGGCTACGCCACCTCCCCGCTTGCCCTCCCTGTCCGCGCGTAACAAGTAGTATCCACAGTGCCGGTTTTAGCAACATTGGCGCCCTGGGCAAGATTATCGTGGCGCCCATTCAAGAACTTGAAATTTTGCTAATAAAGTGCTTCTGCTTTTTGATATCGCTGATTACGAATCTCAAAGTAGTTAGATTGTAAAAATTTTTAGACTACATAGCAGCTTTACTAATCTAAACAGATATAAACGAATGAACGCATATAAAAATTCAGAGAACCTTCCTTTAGCTTTACCCAGAGCTAACATTTTCAATTGAAAGAGTAGCTAAGTTAGTAAGTCTTGTTTGTGAAATCGTTGATCGTCAAGATAAAGATAAAGATATGTCTTTATTAACTTAAGTTTCGAAAAACTGCGTTCTCCACTAGCTACCGTTACAGGTATAGTTACCAAAATGCGAAACGCAATCCATACATTTGGATATAGTTCGTAAATATTGCGCTGTTTAATAAAGTTTAAAACGTAGATGGGAGTAATATCATCGTTATCTGGAAGAAAATTTTTAAGGCTTATGAGTTTATTACACAATAAATAACCATCTATATCGGAATCGGAACCAACAGTAAGTTTTAACTGGAGATCAGCACAAAATTTCAGAAGTTCATTTTTTTCAAGTATCTTTTTTATATTGTACAAAAAAGACCATGTTTCTGAATAGTCATGTAACTGTTTGAACCTTTCTTTCATCGACATTAAAGAGATGTCCAATAATTTATTGAAGAATTCAATTTCAAACTTTTTCTCTGGGGATTCGATGGGTTCGTCCGTGGCCATTTCACCAGCCTGGCGTTTTATGCGTTGTACTTTTTTCATTGGCTTAAAAACAGGCTCGATTTGTAGTTCATTCGCCAGATCTCTTGCTGTTGAAAGAGCTTTTTTGAAACCAGTTTTTCGGTATTCTTCTAAGAAATTACAACAGTTTTCCAACATTTCTGTGCATTTACCGAGGTCCATGGTTTTTGATTGCAGAGATTTACTCACGACATTGATTTGAAAAAGAATGTCGTACCAAACAACTAGGGAAACTATGAAGCCAAAATCTTTCAACTGTTCTGCTAGAGTGATTGCCTCGTGCGAGATAGTAACATCACTTTTCTCAGTTTCGTTAGCCAAAGTAACTAAAGCATCATGAACGTCACAAATTTGATAGCGGACTGTTTTTACACTGTTTATTTTTGCTCCCCAACGTGTGTCACTCAGTTTTTTCAAACTGTAGAGTCCTAAGTGATCGGTTAAGATTTTCCATCGATTAACGGAAGCAGAAAACAGTGTGAACAATCTCTGCAAAATCCCGAACAAAGTAACTGACTTTGAGTCAAAAGATATGATATATAAAGGTATAGAGAGCGCGCCAGGGTAGATATAACACAGTAAGGAGATATAGGTATTCCCGCATACTAGGAGGCACTAGAGTCCCTCTTATAAGAGTCGCGACATCTTCTTATTAGAGGGACTCTAGGGGCACCGTACAGCGGCGCCCTCAGCGGCGCCCCTACAGATTTGGCGCCCCGGGCGGTCGCCCAACCGCGCCCTACCCTAAAGCCGGTACTGAGTATCCATTGACTTTCACTAACTCATCAGAAATATTAGAGTGAAGCCAGGTCTCGGAGATAGAAATAATGTAAAAAAAATTGGACGCTAAGAAGACCTGAATTGACTCCAAATGAGCAGGAAGAGAGTTTGCATTGAAGTGAGCAATTTTAAGGCAATCGCGCGAAGCAGCAGTAGGACCAAAGCCTGCATCCGCCACAGCGGGTCACTCGAGCCCCACCAGATCCAACTCGGAGGATATTAATATAGGAGGCAAACCTTGGTCCCTGCGAACAAAAATCTGACCGTCCCTACTCCATGCATATTTATAGGACAATTGCTTGGCCCTGACTCTTGTCTGACGCAATAAATTATAAGTGTCAGTAGGAAGGAGTTCATTGACATAAATGTGCCCGGAAATATTTTTGGAAAAAACATCGTTGACGGTGAGTCGACGCTTGCGGCGCATAACCCGCAGAATATAGTCGGAAATCTCTCGCGACTTAAGCGCGACTATGATCGACCTTGTACGTTCAACGAAGTCAGTACGAAGATCACAGGCAGAAATAGAGGCAGGGGCCCCGTCGCGCGCCACGGACGCATTTCTCCGCCCCACATCGCGAGCCTCGAAAATGTCTGAAGCCAGTTGAGAAACGCCGAGCGCACGAAAAACTTTGGCGACTAGCTCATCAGGCGCATCGGTGAAAATACATGGAATGCCAGAAATAATAATATCCGACGTTTGAGAGACCCACGATGCAGCAGACAATTCGCGATCGGTTTGCTGAGAGCCGACCAATCGCGCGCCCTGAGTCTCTAACTCCGCAATTCGATCACCGTGATCTGCCATGATTTTCAGAACCCCGGGTATTTGGGCTAACTTTTGCGCGACATCAGCATTCACGGACTCCTGGTGGTTGATGAAGGCAGTGATCTTCTTGTCGGACTCGTCCAACCTGGCAGTAATCTTCCCGTCAGACTCGTCGAACCTAGCAGCAAATTTCTTTTCTGATTCGTTGAGTCTGGACAATATCGACTGAAACAGAGCGTCGGTAGATGGAGACTGCACGCCTGAAGTAGCTGATGCTCCACTCGAAAAATCGAAAGAGTGCACACTCGGTTCAGCGACCGGTGTAAGGAGTGCATCTAATGAGGCCGCAAGAGATTTGCAGCAAGTGTCTGCATATCTGGTTGCAGCATAAGGTTTGACACAACCTGGGTGGAACTCTCTTTTACACCCGTCGCAATCACGCGATTGGTTCGCTATCAGCTTCCCGCACCTGGCGCACATACGCTGCTCCATGTATAATGTAGATACGGATCAACAGTCCAGCAAAACGTGCACTCAGCGAAAGTAAACACGCATATACACACCAGAGGCAATGTCACTAGAAGATAACTAGATTGGTATCACGCAAACCAATCGGACCAGAGCAAGGCAGTCCAGTTATTGCAGTGGCCAATCAGCAGTCACCACGGCAGCACACGCTCAGAGACAGCAAGTAGAAAGAAGGAGAAGCTCAATAGCAGACACATGCATAGCAGTGATAATAAAAGTCACTACACACAGATCTGCAAGCACAGTAGCAACCAATCAGCACGTGCACAGGAAGCGACAGAGAAGCCCGGCGATAAGAGACGCATGCGCCGCTATGATCGACGTCCTCCACAGGAGCAGCCACAAGTTAGGTTATTGTAGGCGATAATGTTTGCCACAGAGATGCTCAGAAAACAGATTCACTTGAAGCAGTAGCAAAGAGAATAGACAAGCAATGATAGGTACTCACTAGAGAAGAAGTAGAGAGAGAGTTAGAGAGAGAGAGAGAGAGTAGGCAGAGAGTCGCAGAGTAGACAGAGAGTCAGCGAGAGCGCGCCTAGCTCTAAGATATAGAGAGCGGAGAAGGAGAGAGCTATTCGAGAGAGTCGTAGAGATATCTATTATATAGAGCGAGAGAGAGATAGATCGAGCTATAGATAGAGATATATGAAGCGAGAGAGAGAGAGAGAGAGATAGAGAGGAGAGAAGAGTAGAGTAGAGTATGATTTATTATTGCCCAAGAAAAACTAGGGCAGATTAACAATACAAAATAGAGAACAAACTATGCGTGCACTCTCTTTCACAAAATAGAGAGTAGAGCAAAACTTAACAGCTTATCACAACAGTATCACACTGTATAACAGACTAGAACTAACGCAGCGTGCAATACGGAAAAATGTAGAGCTCTAAACAACTAATACTACGAATAAGACGCAACGCAACTTACAGCTAATGACGGGGGAAAACACCGGCAATAGACACCACCCATAGCAATGAACATCATGCAACTTCACGCGCCAACAGATAGGCCCCTGAGAAGCACCTTGGAAGGAGTACAATTGAAGAGCAGTACGTAATATTACTGGGAAGGGAATGCCAAAAAGTATATTGATGAAAGATGAAAGGAGTTTCTATAGAGTGGTAGTCTCTGTGAGAAGGGAATATGAAAGAATTTGGGATGCAGGGCCAGAGCGGCTGGTCATATCTGCGCTCAACAGCGGATCGAAGCCACGCAAAATTGGTACACGCAGATACGCAGGAGCACGCGCATGTATAGGAGAGA